>NC_141032.1:49682500-49685000 GCF_052040795.2 Danio rerio | reverse complement strand
TACATAGGTTACAATTGTTTTTATACTCTACAAACTATACTTTTGAATGCTCTAACCCCAAATCCAATCTCTAAACCCAACCCTTACAGGAACTTATGTGTAGTTTTACTTTCTGAAAATAAAAAAATATTTAGTGTGATTGAATTTTATACATAATGTCCACATAATTCACCATCTCCTCCTAACATCTGTGTAATACCGATGTTGTTATACATATACATGGGCGCACACACACACAAACAAGAAAATACACTCTTTTACACTCTCATACACACTCTCTCTCTTACACACACACAGACGCACACACAGGTACAATCACACTGTTTCTCTCTTACATGCATTATTCACTCACACACACTCACACTTTGGTAGTTTTGAAGTTTGATTGGTTAATACCACAATAAACAGGAGTTATGTCTTCTGGAAGCAGTCGTGAAACTAAACTAAACAAGCAAACTAAATCCTGTTGCACTAATTCACTTGATTTTGATTTTATTATAAAAAAGAAAAAGAAAAAAGAAAAACAGGAAAGTGTGTATAGTACTGTGGTAAAAGAAAATCTAAAATACTTTATGGCTGATGGCTATGGTTTAGTATAAATTTTTTTAATTTTGATTATGTTTTTAATTAAATTGGTCTTGCACTTCATATGTTCTGTAGTATATTTATTAATACTGGTACTTTTACCATAAACCAACATCTTCACCAGTTGGTGGAGGCTGATATTTTAGAAATTATGGGATGTGTTGAGAAAAAAATGCATTGACTGTGTTAAATAGCGACATTATGAGTTAAGAAATGCAATAAAAAAATATATTGCTTTTGTCTTGGTGTGACAGTTATAGGGTTTTTTTTAATACAATTTTGTTCTTTAATACAGCAGTCAGATATATGAACTGTACTTTTAATTTGACCTGCTTAAAGAAAGCACTCTTTCTGAATGTATCAAACAAAACTCATGCACAGAAGACAGCATGAGCATTTACAGCTAATAAACTCATGTCAATATTATACCGCCAGCTTTTTGAGGTCTTATGATGATTGGTTATTATCTTCATCTGCTCAACAGAAAGGGCTTTAGGAAAGAAGCGCTGTTCACCCATGGCGGGAAGAATACGCGGTTATTACAGGTAATAGACACAGTGGAGAAAACTTGAACATCAGGCACGCTCGTGTCTGGATGGATCGACAGCTTTAACAGCCAAGAAAAGAGGGAAAGTTACCTTACAAACAGGCCAGCGGGTCAAATGTCCAAAGTGAGAAAGAGAGAGGCAGAGGTGAAGTTTTACAACATTTCTCCCTAATAGTAAATTAGCGGCTCGTGTGCCGCCTTCACTCGCGCCTCCGTCCTTCGCCATAGTATTGCGACATCGCGCATAGGAGATAAATGACGTCATCACGTAATCACCGGTTATGACCTATTACTAAACTGATATCGATCATTTTGACACCCCTAGTAACGAGTAACGATGCAGCACATAAAAAATCTATCGGAGTAAAAGTATTAAACTCATGTAAAATATGTACTTAAGTAAAAGTGGAAGTAGGAGAAAAAAATAATACTCCAGTAAAGTACAGATACTGCCTTTTAGTACTTAAGTACAGTAGTGAAGTAGTTCTACTTCGTTACTATACATCTCTGATGGCCATACACCCAGAGTGCTTTACAATCATGAGGGGTCTCTCCACTCCATGACCAGTGTGCAGCATCCACTTGGATGATGCGACGGCAGCCACAGGACAATGGCGCCAGTGCTTCACCACACACCAGCTAAAGGTGGAGTGGAGAGACAGTGATAGAGCCAATTCAGTGGATGGGGATGATTGGGAGGCCATGATGGGTGAAGGATGATGGAGGGAATTTGGCCAGAACACCAGGGTTACACCCCTACTAGTTAAGAGTGCCATGGGAGTATCAATGACCACAGCGAGTCAGGAGCTCAGTTTAATGTCTCATCCGATAGACGGCACTCACTGACAGTATACTGTTCCCTTCACTATACTGGGGCATTAGGACTCCCACAGATCGTAGGTTGAGCACCCCCTATTGGCCTAACACCCCTGACAACAGCAACCTGGCGTTCCCATGTGGTACTGACCAGGCTCAGCCCTGCTTAGCTTCAGTGGGCGCCCATGTGAGAGTTGCAGAGAGCTAGCTACAGGTATAATATTTAAATAAACGTGTGGGCTTCATGAACTTTGGACTAAAAATAAAAGAAGGTTTTCAAACTAAACCAATTCATCTGCCTTTACAATAACATTTTCAGGATTCTCAATATGGTGACCGGCTCAAGTGTCTGAGATCAGAAGCACAAACATATTTGACTACATTTTACCACACTGAACACTTCAAGTGTTTTTATAATGCACTGTGGGGTGAATGTGGGTCATGTGACCATCATACCTTCAGCGAATCATAGTGATCCTGACGAATGTCTTCATACTCTTCCTGGACCTCCTCGAAGTAATCTTCACGAACACCATCATCCAGCAGTTGGGA
>NC_141032.1:49665000-49680000 GCF_052040795.2 Danio rerio | reverse complement strand
TTATAGGGTATGGGTGGCACAGTGGCTCAGCGGTTTGCACTGTGGCCTCACAGCAAGAAGGTCACTGGTTTGAACCCTGGCTCAGTTGGCGTTTCTGTGTGGAGTTTGCATGTTCTCCCCGTGTTGGCATGGGTTTCCTCCGGGTGCACCAGTTTCCCCCATAGTCCAAACACATGCACTATAGGGGAATTGATTAACTAATTTGGCCATAGTGTATGTTTGTGTGTGTGAATGAGTGTGTATGGGTGTTTCCCAGTACTGGGTTGTGGCTAAATGGGCATCCGCTGTGTAAAACATTTGAATAGTTGGCGGTTCATTCCACTGTGGCGACCTCAAATAAGGGACTAAGCTGAAGGTAAATGAACGAATGGATTCTAGGGTGTAGGGGTTCATTTCGGATGCACACTGAGTGAACGAGCGTCGTACTTTGAGGTTGTGGCTCCACCAATCAGCAGAGGAATCTTCAAGCCCAGACGCTCCATCTCTTTAGCCACATGAATCATCTCATCCAGAGACGGCGTGATGAGACCCGACAGGCCGATTATATCTGCAAACACACACCAGAGCGTCACGCGTGTGTAAGCACAGCCGTTCATTGAGGAGAACGAGAGTGGAGCGCTGAGGAAACTGACCTGCTTTATTGTGAATGGCTTCCCGCAGGATCCTGTCACAGGGAATCATCACTCCCAGATCAATGACCCTGAGGAGAAACACACACACACACACACACACACACACACACACACACAGACACACACGATCGAGTTACGCTCATGTGAGAATGACTGATGGAAGTGTTTACTCATCTGACATCAAACACCTGCAGCTGCTGCATCTCAACAAGCACTTAACAGCAGACAAACACACTCAATCTCAAGCCTGCAGCAACACACACACACAGAGATACAGACATACAAACAAACCCCCCACACACACAACACACACAAACACCCTCAGTCTCACCTGAAGTTGTTGCATCCCAGTACAACACCCACAATGTTTTTGCCGATATCATGAACGTCTCCCTTCACTGTGGCCAACAGAACCGTGCCCTGATATGGGTCCTGCAGAACACACACACACACACACACACACACACACACACACACACACACCTCCATTAGAAACTCCTCGGAATAATGTCGGGTGCTCCTCAAACTGTGCTTTCTGAAGCCTCACCACTTCCTCAACACAGCCGGATGTGGCCATCATCTCCTCTCGCTCTTTCTCCATGAAGGGAATCAGATGACCGACAGCTTTCTTCATCACACGGGCAGATTTGATCACCTGAACACACACAAACACACACCTGTGACTGTACAGTACTTGCATTTCTAATTGATTCATCAATGAATGACCCGTTTAATCGTTCAGTAAAGTTCAGTCCTGGTGTGTTTTTGGCATGATGGATTTTTATGATTCCTTAGTGTGAAGAATATCCTCAAAGCCAAGCCATCTTATCTTTTGCATATATTAAGAGTGGGTTTAACCATAGTTTGACCATTATAGAGTGCTTCCTGATTATGCAGCACTTTGGATCAGTTAGTAGTTGGTAAATGTGCTTTAGAAATATTCAATTCTGTCTCATTTAAAAACAGCGCTATTGCATTACAGACAAATCCAGAAAGGTTAGAGGAGAGGAAGAAATAAAGAAAGAAAGAAAGAAAAAAAGAAAAAGAGAAAAAAAAGGAAATGAAAGAAGAAAAAAGAAAGAAAAAAAAGAAAAAGAAAGAAAGAGAAAAGAAAGAAAAAATTAAAGAAGAAAAAAGAAAGACAAAAGATAACAAGAGAGAAAAAAAAGAAAGAAAAGGAAAAAGAAAAAAAGGAATATAAAAAAAGCGAAAAGAAAAAGAAAACAAAAGAAAGAAAGAAAAGTGAGAAAAAGAAAGGAATATAAAAAAGACAAAAGAGAAAAAAGAAAGAAAAAAGAAAGGAAAAATAAAGAAAAAATAAGGAAAGGAAGGTGAGAAAAAGAGAAGAAAGAAAGAAAAAAAGAAGAAAAAAGAAGAAAAAAGAAGAAAAAAGAAGAAAAAGGAAGAAAAAGAAAGAAAGAAAGAAAAAGAAAAAAGAAAGAAAAAGAAAGACAAAAGAGAAAAGAAAGGAATATAAAAAGCGAAAGAGAAAGAAAGAAAAAAAGAAAGAAAGAAAGAAAGAAAAAAGGAATATAAAAAGAAAGAGAAAAAGAGAGAAAAAAAAAAGAAAGAAAGAACGAAAGAAAGAAAAAGAGAAAACAAAGAAAAAATGAAAGAAGAAAAAAGAAAGAAAAAAGAAAAATAAAAGAGAAAAAGAGAAAAAAAAAGGAAAAAGAAAAAAACAAATATAAAAAGAAAGCGAAAAGAATAAAGAAAAAGAACAAAAGAAATAAAGAAAGAAAAGTGAGAAAAAAAAGAAACATAAAAAGAAAAAGAGAAAAAGAAAAGACAATAAAGAAAAAATAGGGCAAGGAAGGTGAGAAAAAGAGAAGAAAGAAAGAAAGAAAGAAAGAAAGAAAGAAACAAAGAAAGAGGAATATAAAAAAGAGAAAAGAGAAAAAAAAGAAAGAAGGAAAATTAAGAAAAAATAAGGAAAGAAAAGTGAGAAAAGGAGAAGAAAGAAAAAAAAGAAAAGAAAGAAAAAGGAAGAAAAAATAAAGAAAAGAAAGAAAGAAAGAAAGAAAAGAAAAGAAAGAGAAAAGAAAGAAAAGGAAAAAAAGAAAGAAATAAAAAGAAAGGAATATAAAAAGAAAGCGAAAAGAGAAAAAAGAAAGAAAGAAAGAAAAAGAAAGGAATATAAAAAAGAGAAAAGAGAAAAAAAAGAAAGAAGGAAAATTAAGAAAAAATAAGGAAAGAAAAGTGAGAAAAGGAGAAGAAAGAAAAAAAAGAAAAGAAAGAAAAAGGAAGAAAAAGGAAGAAAAAATAAAGAAAAGAAAGAAAGAAAGAAAGAAAAGAAAGAGAAAAGAAAGAAAAGGAAAAAAAGAAAGAAATAAAAAGAAAGGAATATAACACACACACGAAAAGAGAAAAAAGAAAGGAAGAAAGAAAGAAAGAGAATGTAGCTGATTAAGATTGTGGTAACGTGCTCAGCATCTCTACTGATGTAAATCTTCATCATCATCATCATCAGTGTTTGTTCACCTGCGGCAGAAACATTTTCCCTGCTCCGAACAGATCTCCAACCGTCTTCATGCCGTTCATGAGCGGCCCCTCGATCACGTGCAGTGGTCTGGGATATCGCTCTGTCTGCGCACGCGCCTCCTCCGTGTCCTCCACCACATACTTCTCTATACCCTGAGAACAAGAGCAGCACTTTAAAGAGACAGTTCACCCAAACGTTCCAATCCTGTCATCATGTCCTCGATCCAAACCTTGATGACTTTCTTTATTCTGATCAACACAAAAGAAGATGATTTGAAGAACGCTGCAACCTGTACTCATTGACTTCCATGGTATGTGCATTTCCTACTATAAAAGTCAATAGTTACAGGTTTTCAGCATTCTTCACAATATCTCCTTTCGTGTTCATCAGAATAATAAATCTCACTTGTGGGAGAGAAACTTTGCATTTACGGGTGAACTGACCCTTTAACTGTCATTCAACATTACAGGACAGCTGAACTCTGAAAGCAGCTCAAGATGAAACTCAACTGATGAAATAAAAGCACAGAGACCTTGACGAGCGCGTACTCCAGCCTCTCCTCCACACTCCCCGTCCTCCACTCGTCCGTCTGCACCACTTTCTTTCCTCCTTTAGCGTTATTCTGCAAGAAACACGTGAGAAGCAGAGAGCGACATCACTAGCTGAGCTTCAGTCCACATGTGTACATGCTGATGGTCTTGAAGCTTTTCTTAAGTTCATCAACACTGCTTTACGGTTACTCTTCAAACACTTCAGCAACTCTATGAGGATGACGGCGGGTGTGTTGAGCTTGTGTTTGGAGCAGATGTTGGCTGTACAGCACCTGAGCGTACAGAAGCAGTTTCTCAGTGGCGTCTGGATCTCGATTCCAGATGATGTTCTCACACAGCAGCAGCAGCTCTTTATCAATGTCATCATACACTGGGAGATTCCCAGCATTCACGATGCCCATGTCCATGCCATCCTGAACACACACACACACATTTACTGTCATACATGAGTTTGTAGCACACACACATTTATGGCGATGTATGATTTTGCTGCATAAACATGTTCAAAAGTTTGCGTGTGTGTGCTGCAGATGTGTGCGTGAGTGGTGCAAATTACACATCTGCACAACACACACACACGTCTGCAACAGACACTAACACACATGAATATGCACGTGCACGTGCACGTGCACACACACACACACACACACACACACACACACACACACACACACACACACACACACACGAGACAATCAAATCTGGAGTGTGCACACCCACACACACACACACACACACACATCTGCAACACACAAAAACACAACTCTGCAGCGTGCACACACACACACACACACACACAGTCTGCACCACACAAAACACACACCTCTGCAGAATACACACACACCCACACACACAGTCTGCATCACACAAAAACACACACCTCTGCAGCATTCACACACAACTCTACAGCGTACACACACACACGTCTGCAACAGACAACAACACGTATGAATATGCAGATTGTGCACACACACACACACACACACACACAGTCTGCACCACACAAAAACACAATCTGCAGCGCACACACACACACACACACACACGCACACAGTCTGCACCACACAAAAACACACACCTCTGCAGCATACACACCCCCCCCCCCCCCCCCCCACACACACACACACACACACAGTCTGCATCACACAAAAACACACACCTCTGCAGCGTACACACACACACACACACACAGTCTGCATAACACAAAAAAAACACAACTCTGCAGGGTGCACACTCACACACACAAGTCCATACCCCACTCACACAGTTTTGCAACACACAGTCTGCAGCGTGCACACAAACACACACAAGTGTGCAGTGCACAAACATGAATTTGCAGTGTACACACGTACACACACACACACACACACACACACAAACAATCCTGCAGCATATAAAACACATACAAATATACAGACACAGAAGTCTGCAGCTCTCACACACATACACACACACACACACTGACCTTGATGGCGTGGTAGAGGAAGGCTCCGTGCATGGCCTCTCTGATGGCCTCCATCCCCCTGAAGGAGAAGGAGAGGTTGGACAGGCCGCCACTGACCCTCGCACCCGGCAAACTCTCCTGCAGGCACACACGCACACAAACACACACACTCAGCATCAACAACACACACCTGAGCTCAAACAGAGTGTGGGTGACCGGTACACACACCTTTATGATGCGCGTGGCTCTGATGAAGTTGATGGCGTACATGCTGTGCTCCTCCATGCCGGTGCCGATGGTCAGGATGTTGGGGTCAAAGATGATGTCATTGGGGTTGAAGCCCGCCTGATCAATCAGCAGGTGATACGCACGTGAACAGATCTGCACCTTCTGATCCGTTTCTGTCGCCTGGAGGAAAACACACACAAGCAGAAGCATTCAGGAATGAGGAGTTAATACCAAACACACTGAAAACGCTAGCCTAGAGCGCCATCTGCTGTTCAAAACTAGCCTAGAGCGCCATCTGCAGTTCAAAACTAGCCTAGAGCGCCATCTGCTGTTCAAAACTAGCCTAGAGCGCCATCTGCTGTTCAAAACTAGCCTAGAGCGCCATCTGCTGTTCAAAACTAGCCTAGAGCGCCATCTACTGTTCAAAACTAGCCTAGAGCGCCATCTGCTGTTCAAAACTAGCCTAGAGCGCCATCTGCTGTTAAACATTAGCCTAGAGCGCCATCTGCTGTTCAAAACTAGCCTAGAGCGCCATCTGCTGTTAAACATTAGCCTAGAGCGCCATCTGCTGTTCAAAACTAGCCTCAAGCACCATCTGCTCTTCAAAACAAGCCTAGAGCGCCATCTGCTGTTAAACACTAGCCTAGAGCGCCCTCTGTTGTTCAAAACTAGCCTAGAGCGCCATCTGTTGTTCAAAACTAGCCTAGAGCGCCATCTGTTGTTCAAAACTAGCCTAGAGCGCCATCTGCTGTTAAACACTAGCCTAGAGCGCCATCTGCTGTTAAACACTAGCCTAAAGCGCCATCTGCTGTTCAAAACTAGCCTAGAGCGCCATCTGGTCTTCAAAAGTAGCCTAGAGCGCCGTCTGCTGTTTAAAATAAGCCTAGAGCGCCATCTGCTGTTAAACACTAGCCTAGAGCGCCATCTGCTGTTAAACACTAGCCTGGAGCGCCATCTGCTGTAAATACTATCCTAGAGCGCCATCTGCTGTTAAACACTAGCCCAGAGCACCATCAGCTGTAAAACACTAGCCTAAACCACCATCTGCTGTTAAACATTAGCCTAGAGCTCCATCTGCTGTTAAACACAAGCCTAGAGAACCATCTGCTGTTAAACATTAGCCTAGAGCTCCATCTGCTGTTAAACACTAGCCTAGAGCGCCATCTGCTGTAAAACACTAGCCTAGAGCTCCATCTGCTGTAAAACACTAGCCTAGAGCGCCATCTGCTGTAAAACACTAGCCTAGAGCGCCATCTGCTGTTAAACACAAGCCTAGAGCACCATCTGCTGTTAAACACTAGCCTAGAGAACCATCTGCTGTTAAGTCCTAGCCTAAACCACCATCTGCTGTTAAACACTAGCCTAGAGCGCCATCTGCTGTAAAACACTAGCCTAGAGCGCCATCTGCTGTTAAACACTAGCCTAGAGCACCATCTGCTGTTAAACATTAGCCTAAACCACCATCAGCTGTTCAAAACTAGCCTAAAGCGCCATCTGCTGTTCAAAACTAACTTAGAGCGCCATCTGCTGTTCAAAACTAACTTAGAGCGCCATCTGCTGTTAAACACTTGCCTAGAGCGCCATCTGCAGTTAAACATTAGCCTACAGCTCCATTTGCTGTTAAACATTAGGCTAGAGCGCCATCTACTGTTCAAATCCAGCCTATTCTAAAGTGAATATCGATGTATTTTGAAAATCTCAGAACCGATGCAGAATGGATTTCTCATTGGATTTTTCGCCACAGCTCTAATAATAAATGTCCAATCCTCCTTCAAAATGTGATTGCTGCTATGAAACGATGTTGTTTGTGCAGAATATTAAAAGCGGTTCTCACCTGTCCATCCTCATCGAACGCCATCACGACCACTGCGGCGCCATAGCGACGCACCTGCCGGGCTCTGCGCAGGAAGTCCTGCTCGCCCTCCTTCAGGCTGATGCTGTTGACGATGCATTTACCCTGACAGCACTTCAGACCCGCCTCGATGACCGAGAAGTTTGAGGAGTCGATGCAGAGCGGCACCTTAAAGGGGCAGTTCACCCACAAATGAAAATGTACTCACTGTTTACTCTCCTTCAAGCGGTTATAAACATTTATGAGTTTCTTTATGCTGTTAAACACAAAAGAAGACAGGCAACTGTTGACTTTCATAGTATTTGCTTTTCTTACCATGCATGTCAATGTATTTGTGCATTCTTCAAAGTATCTTCTTTTGTGTTTAACAGAAGAAACTCCAAAGAGGTTTGTAAGAATGATGACAGAACTTAAGCAGAGGTCAGACTCTCACCTTGCAGATGTCGGGTTCAGATGCGATCAGGTTACAGAATCGGCTCATGGCAGTGGCTCCGTCCAGCATCCCTTCATCCATGTTGATGTCCAGAACCTGAGCGCCCATCTCCACCTGAGCCTTAGCGATGCTCAGCGCCTCCTACAGCACACACAGTTTACAAAATAAAGAAAACAGAAAAAAAACATGTTCACTGACACAGAAGCTAGGATAGATCTGGGCGCCGTTTCAGAACACAGGTTAAGTGAAAACTCAGAGTATATTAACCCTGAAATGAGAGCAACTCTGGGTTTTCGGTTTTAAAATGGCAGGTTTTTTTAAACTGGAGAAAGCAAGGTAAGTCAAGCCTGTTTCTGAAAGAGAGGTCACTTTAACTCAGAGTCAGTTACTGTGGTATCTTACTCTGTGAATCTAACCTGGTCAGGAGCAGGATTTATTCTCTAAACTCAGAGTTTCTGTCGGTCTCCTCCCCTTTTTTAAAGATGAAGCGGAATTTCTTGCCATAGCCTTACGTTTCCACCCACATATTTTAATGTGCATTTTGGAGATGCGCATAAACAAAACCGGTTGATGGAAATGCCATGATGCCCATAACTTTTGAAAATAGGCCTAAAAAACAGTGCATAACAGTAGGATAAATTTTTATTTGTTAAGAATTTACGATGGAAACACTTTTACTGAACAAATTCCAGCGTGCATTACAAAAGGTTTGTTATTAGAGATCATATGATGATGAAAAAGTGTGTGAATGGACAAACCTGCAGGCTGAGCACAATGTAACACGTCTGAAATGTTGTTTTGGTCATTCTAAAACGCCTGAACCGTTTCAGTATTAGTGTTGTTATAATATTAATGTTTTCCAGAGTGTCTGGAGCGTATCAAGAGTGTCTGTTCTCCGCGTCTCATAAAATTGCATAGAACTGGTGTCGTGCGACCAGTTTTCACAGCAAAATGTTCAACGCGTGCATGGAATAAGAAGATGCATTAAGCATCCTTGCACTTAAAACGTCAAACGCAGGAATGGTTTAAAACAGTTGACATGTCAACTTGCAGTAAACAAAGCCTGCAATACTTGCCCCGCCTTCAAGCTCTTTTTATTGGCCCACTGTGCTAGAACAGAACGCAAATGGATTGGTTAATATCAGCTGTCAATCACTCAGTTCTGATGACAGGGTGCCACAGCCGCGAAATGTAAAGGTCTGGATACGAGAGAATGAACACAACACTGGCAGATTCAGTTTTAGAAACCATCTAAAGTTACAACTAATGACTCATCTGATCAGTGATCATGTGCTGAATGTCAATACAGAATTTACACTTTTCCAAGAGTGGATAGAAGACTTCCAGAGGCTATGCTGCAGTCTGCTATGACTAAAGGATATTCAGCGTAAAGTCGGTGGGACGGAGTTTTCAGCTAACAGTGTTTGCCACTGAATCTACACATTTTAAGCAGGAGATGTTCTAACATTATTTAATCCTTTATTTAATCATCAGAATGCGGTCAGTCGTGCGACTGACACTGCGTTCATCATCGCTAAACAGCATGCATACACTAATGGCCCGTTTCCACTGAGTGGTACGGTACGGTACGCTTTTATGACCGTTTCCACTGTCAATAAGCGTACCGTACCACTTTTTCGGCACCTTTTCGAAAGGGTCCCAAAAACGAGAAAGGGTACCAAAAGGTGGAGCTACACACGCAGCCGAACGCTGATTGGTTACAGAGATACGTCACGAGCTCGTGGAGCTGGACAGAATGTAAACAAAGGATCCGCCATGTTCTAATACACAGCCGAGAGATTACATGGACATAACGTTACTGTATGCATAAAATAACCAGCCATGGATGACCCGGGCTCAAACAAACCGTGTCGTCGTCTTGATGAACAGACACAATGCAAAGAAGAACAAAATCTGCCGTGTCCTGTTGTTGCTTTACGAGCCCGTCTAAAAGTGCGAGTGTGAGCGGTATTCACTTTCTTCTGGGAGCGCGCGATCGCGTCTATTTTTGATATAACAAACTTCTTGAGCTGATGATAATAACGTGTAACGTTACGTGATTGTTGAAGTGTCTCCATCATCTGATCCATTCAGAAAGAAATGGACAAGCGCGAGAGTGAAGTGCGGAAAAAAGGAGAAACCCGGCAAAACACAGGAGCAAAAGTGTTTACCAACCTGAATCATGAACAAACTGCCATGTTTATCTTTGCCTTTTGGACTATTATGAACTGGGAATGACAAACTGACTCTCTAACAGAGTTTGCATGTGCTGGTCAAGATTACAGACACAGATGAGAGGTTTGCGCTGACTGTGGGCTATATTGTGTGTGTTTTTGAACTCAAATAAGGACTTAATGTATGATGTGTGTAGTTTTACTGTAATTAATAATATATCGGAGACTGTAAGGGGCGGTATGTGTTTATATATGTTGCATTTATATATTTATTTAATATAGTTACAGACGTTACAGTAGGCTATTTCACACTGTCATTGATCTGCAGTAATAATCAACTCATGTTCATAGAAAAGTTAGTAATAAACATTTATGCACACGTATTTATGTGTATAAAGCATCTGTTTTGTGAGAAGTGCTTCTTATATGACATGTAAGCGACCCGTACAGCTTTACTGTAGACATTTATTCGAGCGACCATGACGTCGACTTAAACTTTGTCATACACCACGCCCACCAAAAAGGGTACCTAATATAGGTGACCCGTACTAGCCTGAACCGTACCGTTCTGTACCAGTCAGTGGAAATGAGCCATAAGATGAAAGTAATATTGCAGCTCATAAAAAGACCGTTACTGCAACTAGGATGCATATAATAAGTTGTATGCCAATATCTGTGCAATATCAGACAGCACCAGTGAGAACAGCACAGTTATTATTGTTAACTAATAATAGGGCCGGTAAATTAAAATCAGAGAAATCCTCTGGCTTTTTCTTTTTTGCTGTATTGAAAACATACCGAACCGTGACACTACTGTGTCTCATCCAACCAAACCGTGATTTTTGTGAACCGTTTCACCCCTAATATTTAGCTTGTGTATAAAAGCTGTGATCTGGCGCTATATAAAAAAATAACATTAACTTGACCTCAAGGGGGGGCGGGGAAAGCCGTTGGGAGGGCGGGGCGCCCCCCTAATATAATGGTAGGGGAAACACATTCTGCATGTCATACGAGCAAAATATACCTCATAATTTCCCGCCATGATGAGTTTGGCGAACTTGCGTGATCCTGCGACGTTACAGCGCTCGCCGATGTTCACAAAGTTTGTGTACGGGCCGATTCTGAACGGCTCCAGACCTGAACACACACACACCAAACACAACCACAGCATTACCCACTCACATTTATTCAAGCAAGTATCAAATATTAATAAATACACAGTTATAAGCACATCAATTATTCATCAGCATAATAATTTTTATTAGCATATAATCCATGTGGCAAGAAGGTCGCTGGTTTGAGTCCCAGCTGGGGCAGTTGGCATTTCTGTGTGGAGTTTGCATGTTCTCCCCGTGTTGGTGTGGGTTTCTTCCGGGTGCTCCGGTTTCCCCCACAGTCTAAACACATGCGTTATAAGGGGAATTGATTAACTAAATTGGCCGTAGAGTATGAGTGTGAATTAGTGTGTATGGGAGTTTCCCACTACTGGGTTGCAGCTGGAAGAGCATCCGCTGTGTAAAACATGTGCTGAATAAGTTGAGGGTTCATTTAGCTGTGCCGACCTCTGATTAATAAAGAGACTAAGCCAAAAGAAAATGGATGAATGAATAAATAAATAAATAATATTAAAATATATATTTATAATTTCATTATAAAAGATTTATATTATAAAAATATTTATGTGTATATATATATATATATATATATATATATATATATATATATATATATATATATATATATATATATATATACACATATATATATATATATATATATATATATATATATATATATATATATATATTAAGGGTGTCACGATCCTCCAAATCCTCGATTCGATTACATTTTTGATTCTAAAGTCACGATTCGATTTGATTTTCGATTATGAATAATTAATTAATTAAAAACGAATTAATTATTTGTAGCCTACCGTTTAAACTACCTGACCTGCATGGTCTTTGTTTTACCCATAAACAAATCATACAGTAAATGAATAAAGGTAAGTTACAGACATAATTACCACCTGTCAATCACTTTTTCTGCGGCACTCGTGAATAGGCAGTGATCTGTGTCGTTATAATGGCGTCGGGAAAAAGACGCACAACCAACAGGAACCAGCCAACAGCATCTGAGGTGTTCGCTAAAATGACTAAGAACTTGTGTGAAAGTAAAAGATGGAAGCAGTCTACTGACTCGCTGACTGCCTGGACCCGCTGTCTCGAGCGCATGACAATGTGTGTGCATCTGTGTCTGTGTGTAAATGAGTGTGTGTGGTCACGTGATGTGCGTTTTCAGGGTAGTGAGGAAGGAGGGCTGCTCAGAAATGCTACACACCAGTGTGGATGTGGATCGTCGTCGTTCTAAAATGCCATTTAAAAACAAAGACAGTGTAAACAGGGCCTGAGTGTGTATTTTTCGCGAGCGGATTTGCAACGGGGGCGGGGCGGAGGATCGCGATGCGCCCATCGTCTATCATCCCAACCATAATACGCAATAGCAGAGCTTGCAAACTGTGTTTTTTTTGTCGACAACACGAACGTTGTCAACATAACTCACTGGAAATCCAAAATGCTTCCACACCGGCGACTTCATTGAAAGAGGAGAGGGTTTAAGCTCTGTCGACGGGTCTCCTGCTTCTGCAGTTTAACAAGCACTTCAACAAGCCTGTTTTTTTCCCGTTTGGCAAGCCAAGCTAACGTGACATGGGGGCGTGGCAGCATCGATGATTCTATTTTTTGATTCGATAATCGAAGTTGAGCATAAATTTCGATCGATTTTGATTAAAAATCAAAATCATGACACCCCTAATATATATATATATATATAGTCTAGAAAAATGAAACACACCTGACAGCAGCATATAGTCACTGTAAACATCTGTAGGAGGAACTCTGGGTTTGACATGACGCACACTTTCAGCAATCGCCCTGAAACACACACACGCGCGCACACACACACACACGCAATAAATCAGTGACTGTCGGTAAACACGAGAAGGTCATTATTATGACAAAACAACTGAATTAAGCTGAATTCTGCACTGTTAATCTCTGACATCGTCGATACCAAAAAACCATCACAGGTAAAATTTGTTTTGCTAATAACAAATAAAGAAATTTCAAAGTTAGAGGGTTTTTTTATTATAAAAAGTTCCTACTTTTTTCACCTTTAATCTCTTACTTAAATAATTCATATCGAATTTTTTATTGAAAAAATATAGTCTTTTCAACTGTATTTCCTCACTAACAAGATTAAAACGGTATCCTTTAAATTAATTAAATCTGACCCTGTTCAACATTTTAGGAGGAAATTCTAATCTAATATTGATACAAGACTCAATTCAGAGTCGATTTCAATTTCATACAGAAATCTAAAATGTAGGCGACGCAGTGGCGCAGTAGGTAGTGCTGTCGCCTCACAGCAAGAAGTGACCCCTTTTTTTTCCGATTAATCGTGCAGCCCTAATGTTAAGAGATTCAGAAATGAGGCAGACACGCACCGGATGTGATCGGGTGTCGTTCCACAGCAGCCGCCAACAATATTCACCAAGCCGTCCACAGCAAACTCCTGCCAGAAAGCAACACGGGAACGTCAAACGACAGATATCATGATGTAATGCTCGTGCGCTGCTGCTTTACCTTTAAATGAGCCGCCGTCACGTCAGGAGTCTCATCATAACCTCCGAATGTGTTAGGAAGACCTGAAATATCACGCAGACAGCAAATACAACAATCACCCATTACAGGACAGAAAAGCAGATACACATGAACGTGGATGCAGGTATATATGGGTGTGAACGTATTCACTGATAGTCAAGGTGATGCTTTTCAGCTTTTATTCAGCTACTATGAATCATCTTGAACATGCAACAGCAACATCCTAAATACATACTACATTAATAACAATGTTCATATTGTTTCAAAGATGTCACCAATATAA
Organism: Danio rerio; assembly: GCF_052040795.2. Taxonomy (NCBI): domain Eukaryota; kingdom Metazoa; phylum Chordata; class Actinopteri; order Cypriniformes; family Danionidae; genus Danio; species Danio rerio. Next base: position 49,666,262 of record NC_141032.1, on the reverse strand, counting down.
CAATGCAGCTCTATTCTGATAATGCATTAATAATAGGGATGTAACGGTATCAGAATTTCACGGTACGGTAATACCTCGGTATGAATGTCACGGTACGGTAATTATTGAATCATTTACAGGAAAAAACAAAACTTATGAAAATACTCCAAAAAAGTGCCAAAAGTGTCAATGACATACAAATTAGCCATCTATCTGTAAGCTTTGAAACAGGAACTTCAATTTTAATAACAAAAAAATATTAAACCATGTAAAAAAATAAAGTTTCAATTTAGTATTGTTGAAAACTCATCACATTCAACATTTAATCACTCACTCACTTAGATAGAGATGGGTTTAAAGGAAAATTATCATATAAATATAATCTGGTAAAAGCTGGTATCTCTGGGTATTTACAATGTCCCCTGCAACAGAAAAAACCCTCTCATTTGGGACTGAGGTTTCTGGGACAAGAGAGATATGACTTGGCCCAGGTTGACAGCAGTGGGTAACGTTGTGCATTGTCTTTCCCCCACTTGAGAGGACAAACCATGAGTAAGATAGAGATCTCATGTCTGCATCAATCTGAACAGTGTGCTGTGTTTCTGCAGTCCCCATGACTGATTAGTCGTATTCCCCAACTTGCAGGCACGTGCACACACAGTGCTCAACCTGTGCAGTGCACATGCCCTTTTTAGTCTTGGATAGAAAGTTCCCTTCCAAAATGATCAAAAGTGCCCCCGCGACGCGACACACCCTCCGTCCCGCTTTACAGTACGCGCGCAACAACACAGCTGATAAGAACTCGCGCGACAACACAGCTGATAAGAACTCGCGCAACAACACCGCTATTCAGTACGCGCGTGACAACACAGCTGATAAGAACTCGCGCGACAACACCACTATTCAGTACGCGCGCGACAACACAGCTGATAAGAATTGCGCGACAACACCGCTATTCAGTACGCGCGCAGCGACAACACCCGCTTTAGAGTTTTCCAGCTCTTTTTCATCCCCGCTTCTAGCAGCACACTCCATTTCCGCATTACTGGATCTGTAGCGACAACAGACCGCAAGGGATGATGGCCAAGCCTGGGCTGATGGGAATTGTAGTTTCCGGTACCTCCCGTTCGCTTCATTCGCCTGAGCAAATTTTCTCAGAAGACCTATAGTTTTACCGAGTCATGCGACTACGGTAATATCGAAAAAAATTAATATTGCGGTATGACGGTATTTACAATACCGTTACATCCCTAATTAATAATATAAAGTATATACCATTACGA
>NC_141032.1:49355000-49402500 GCF_052040795.2 Danio rerio | reverse complement strand
AAGACCTACTGGAACCTGCATGGACTCAAGATTCTCGTAGAAATCAGTCAAGTTTGGTGAAGGAGAAATCATGGTTTGGGGTTACATTCAGTATGTGGCACTATCATGTCTTTTTCAAGAACACAGCTGCTTTAGAAATTCATTTTCATGCATGTGAGAAGATTAAAGGGGAGCTGAATCTCCAACACTATTCTAGAAAACATCACAATGTCCTTTCCTGCAAGATCTGAATATATATTCTGCGCTGAATTCATTATAGAAATCCAGTCCTTTGTAACGGTGGTCGCACATAAAAATTTAAATAAAATATGTACACCTATTGACCTTATTCTAAAATGCGGAAGTGCGCCTGTTTTCGCGATTGTCTTAGAACTTCCGTTTCAGTCGCCTATGGGAGAAATGACAAGGAATAATAAACGGCAAAAAAACAGTCAAACTACTCGCTCTACAAACAAATGTTTGCATGACTATACAGACCAAGTAGAATAATATAACAAGGAAATATCAGTTTACAACATCAAACAGCGAAACGAGCAGTTTTTAATGTCTAAAAATGAATGGAAGTGAATGAGACCGGAAGTCTCGTGCCAAAAAGATTCAATTGGCAGCGCCCGCTCGTCTGCGGTGTAAGTGACCCAAACAGTGTTATATGTCTTAACACACACACAAAAAAAGGTTCCACTTTATATTAAGTGCCCTTAACTACTATGCACTTACATCAAAAAATAAATACAATGTACTTACTGTGTTTATAATGTATTTGAGAACACTTGTGGTGCTTTTGAGTTGGGATAGAGGTTGGGTTATGGACAGGTAGTGGTGGGCAAAGCGAGGCTTCGTGAAACACTGAAACTATCTAAGCAAATGTGTCGAAGCTTCGAAACGTTTCGAAACACCACTCTACGGTGACACCTAGTGGTCATTGTATTTGTATTTCACTGAAACAGCTTCAGCAAAGAACAGTTGAGCAAATTGATGTATCAAACCCCACTTTGTAGCCATGAATCATCAGATGGTTTAGTCGAGCGGTTTGAGTACGTGACTACCATGCGGGAAAAATGGGTTCAAATCCAGACTGTCACAAGTGTGTTGAAATGCTTTGATAGCAGTTGGTGATGCTTTGTTATTGTATCGTTTTGTTTCAACATTGCTCTGACATACGAATAAACATTTGTAAATAAATTTGTATTTTGTTCATAAAACAGGGTTGTTACTAGATCAGATACAGTTGTGGCCAGAAGTTAACAATAATTATTTATATTATTAATTAAATTTCCCATTGTATTTTATTAACGTCTATCCAAAACCTAAACCCATCACAGTACTGTAAAAATATGAATTATTGTTTTACAGTGTTACAAAAATTATGCTAAATTGATGGTGCATCCGCAGCTGTATCCTATCTAGGCTACACCATAAAACAGTAACATGATTAAAATACATAAAATCATGATTTTGGAGTATTTGTAATAGTCGAGATTCGAACCCAAAATAAATTCGAAATACAGTTCCACAGTGCACACGCACGGTCCACTAGGCCATACAAGTCGAAGACTTAATAAAGATCATGCCAGTGAAATGCAGATTCTCCGGGTCTTGAAACGCCTCTGAAATGATTGATGCTTTGAACCGCTTTTGTCACGTGACCAAGTGTTTCGAAACACTTTAGTCACGTGACCTGGGTGTTTCGGATCATGCTTCGGTGCAGTGTTTCGAAACACTTGCGCTTCAGGATCTCGACACTGTGTCGAAACGTCAGTTTCACGTCAGCCATCCCTATGGACAGGTTTGGTGGAATGGGTAGGTTTAAGGGTGGGTTAAGGTGTAAGGGATGGTCAACAGTGTATTTACAAATGTAATTACAAAAGTTAATTACAGATGCAATTACATACATGTATTTAATCAAGCATAAGTACACAGTAAATACATGCATTTACACAATAAGTACATTGTACATTAATTCCTGTGTAAGTACATATTAGTTAAGGCCACTTAATATAAAGTGGGACCAAAAAAAAAAATCAGGTGAGGTTCGAACACGGGTCGGCTGCGTCATAATGCATCGTGCTGACCACTGGACTGCAATAGCGCTGTTATATCCGCTTGTTAAGTGTGACGTCACGCGGAGCGGCTTCCAGGTCCAACCACTCTATTCAACTGAATTGGGAGACTCATGAAATGGTAATAATAAACGTTTACAAAGCGATTTAATACTTTCGAAAATCACAATCGCAATATATAAGTCCATGCCTAATATCCGATGGCCAGAAAGTGATTCATTGTTTTATAAATTGTTAAATTTTTGGTATTTGTTATGCAGCAAGCCCAAAGATTGTTGTGTACACTATGATTTTATATATAATTAACTTTAATGTGTGATCGGAATAAAACGTGATCATAAACGAATGATTTCTCCAATCAATTGAATGGCGGCTTGGACCCGGAAACGGTATACATACGTCACAAACACGTCACCGCTTAACAAGCGGATAGTGCGTCTGGAATAAAAGATAAGAAATGCACTGTCACTGCATTCTCCCCCTTTTTGGATTCCTGATCAAGTTATGTCCGATTTATTAATGCAGTGAATCATCTCATCTTCATTGAGCAGGTGTAATATTCATAAATATTAAATATTCAAATTCGTATTTTCACCGAGGTGCCGCTGTTTGGGGTCGAATGACCTGCAGGCTGCATTTTGCTCACGGGGAAATAAAAAGAAATAATGAATAAAAAGAGTGAGGCTATGGTCAAATAAATAAATTAAGTGCGACTGCTGAAAGTGCAAGCAGCTAGGGACACCAGCATTCTCCCCGTCCTCCCGATTAGCCAATTCGGGCCTGATGCTTATAATTGGTGGGTGCAACTAAATTTTGGTTGATGAGCCTACATTTTTAAAAGTTAGGAGCACTGGTGCTACCAAGCGAAAAGGTCAATTTCGAGCCCTAGGGGGCGTGCGAGAGATCTGCAGAGTGGATGATCAACATCAACAGCCTGAGGGATCAAGACATTTGTGCTGCCCAAACCACAGGAGAGGGACAATTCTCCAGCAGGATAGCGCTCCTGCTCATACTTCAGCCTCCACATCAATGCTCCTGAAAGCAAAGACGGTCAAGCTGCTCCAGGATTGGCCAGCCCAGTCACCAGAAATGAACATTATTGAGCAGGGTCGGAGTGGGACTCCTTTTTAGCTCTGGAGTTTCAAGGCTTAGACCGGCCCACCTCAGTCGACGACTGACTATATTAAAATTAGGTCATTTCCAATTCAGTTTCAAATGACACTAACATGTCTTTCTCAAGGACACAGCTGCTTTAGAACTTCCAGATATCCAGTCCTTATTAACAGTCGTCACACAAAAAAAATATGTATTCCTACATAAGTAACCCAAACAGTATTTTATGTCTTAACACTGAAAAAAAAACATATTATACTCTGGTGAGGCTCGAACTCGGGTCGGCTGCATCAATGCGTAACGTGCTAACCACTAGACCACGATGGCGCTGTTAAGCACTGCAACGTTTTTATGTCTACTCTTTTTTTCTCCCCATTTTAGATTTCTGATCAAGTTATGTTAAGATTGAAAGTTAAGATTTATTAATATAGTAAATCATCTGATTTTCATTGAGCAGGTGTAATATTCACTAATATTAATTAATATTCATTAAGGTGCTGCTGTTTGGGGTGGAAGGGGGAGCAGCCCGCAGGTTAATGATGATCATCATTAACCTGCGGGCTGCATTTAGCTCACGGAGCTGCGAGAAAATAAATAAAAAGAGCAGAGCTGCGGCAAAATAATGATTAAAAAGAGTGAGGATATGGTCAAATAAACAAATAAATGAAAAAAGTGTGACTGCTAAAAGTGCAAGCAGCCCACGCGGCCAAAAAACAGACCAGCCGACCGGGAGTTCCCCCGATTGGCCAATCCGGGCCTGTTATTGAGCATGTCTGGGGTGATGAAGAGGGAGGTGATGAAGATGAACACAAAGAGTCTTGATGAACTCTGGGAGTCCTGCAGGAAGGCTTTCTTCTTCATTCCAGATGACTTTATTAATCAGTGATGTGAGTCATGTCAGAGATGTATGGATGCAGTCCTCCAAGCTCATGATGGAGTCAGACACAATATTCATTCTGTCTCCACTGCAGCAGGACTTTATATTCTATACTGGACATTATTTCTGTTCAGTGATGAGACTTTAGTCTAAGCAGAGTCAGACCGCACTGTCCTGATGACATCATTAAAGGCATGATCATATTTATTGAGCTCAAATAAGCGTCATCTAGAGCAGGGGTTCCCAAACTTTTCAGCACGCGACCCCTAAAATAACAATGCCAGTGACTCGCGACCCCCAATATCCTCTGAGGTGGTTATAAATACAGAAAACTTGCATGCAATGGTGCACACACAAACCAATAGACCAAAGTCTATTCTTCGTTTAATTTTTTGTTATGTATGTCAGTGCTGTAAATGGGCCAGAAAGTTTAACCTGGTGTTATAAAATCAATCTGCTGCATCTGACGCTATTGCTGTCTTTAATATAATGTAATTACCCCTGGGGTCGCAGTCCAATAGAACTAGTAAATAAGCTGCTATAGTAACTATAAACGACTGTTTTTTTCTCTTCAGTTGGTTATGGATAAAGTATGGTAATTCTTATGGTCTAATAATAATAATAATAAGTAGATTTTTGGAAATCACCAGGCGACCCCCCCCTTCATTGTTCCGCGACCCCTCAAGGGGTCCCGACCCCCACTTTGAGAACCACTGATCTAGAGGCCTTTGCCTTTCATATAGGACACTTCTGATACCAAATGATCAACTAGAAGTCCAGTTATTATGTGTTGTTCCTAAAACTTGGGCGACAAGACTTTTGTCAGGTAGTGTAGTCCACACGCTTCAGTAACAGCACATATAAACTCGCTGTACTCTACACACTCCAATACCAACACAATTATTCAAACTCTCCAATAACACAAACAGAGATCTGCGATGATTGTATAGCAAAGCATGAGGAGACACACTTCCTGCAGCACAGGAAATGAGGAGTAATCACACACACTGACAGATCTCCACAGCAGACACACACACACACACACACACACACACACACTCTTCTACAAAACAAAAGACCACGACCTTCATAAATGCAGCATGTGGATCGAACTTCCTGTGCGTTTGATCAGTATTTCCTGTTTGAGAGATCAGAGCAGCTTCTATAATACAGTGAATCTGTAAAATCGGCATTTTCATGAACATCATATTTCAGCCCATATCAAAACAGAAGAAACTGACAATAAAACTAAGCCTGAGAGCACCAGGATCATGTACAGATTATTTTCATTATTACGCGCATTCATGGAAAATCATTCATCAGTATGGAAGATTCAGTTCAGGCTTGCTTTTTAATAAAGCAGCCTAAATGAAGTGCATTCGCCCAGCCATACCACCCTGCAGCCCAAGAGCGGCTACTCACTGAAGCTAAGCAGGGCTGAGCCTGGTCAGTGCCTGGATAGGAGACCACATGGGAACACTAGGTTGCTGTTACAAGAGGTGTTAGAGAGGCCAGCAGGGGGCGCTCAACCTGTGGTCTGTGTGAGCCTAAAGGCTAATTTATACTTCTGCGTCAAACGCCAGAGTATGCTACGGTGCTGACGCATAGCCCTTCGCCGTGGCCGTCGACGTCGCTGACGTGCACCTCTCAAAAATTGTAACTACACGTCACAACGATGCGTAGTGCAAGCTCTGTGATTGGTCGGCTTGGTAGCGCTGACGAGTCTGGGCGGGACCGAGAGCCGCGTGAATGGTACGTGCAATTGTTTACAAGTGTGGAGTCCCGTGAAGGAGCTCCGGATGGAAAGTTTTGTTTTGTGTTTACCTCATAGTTAAAGTTGTTGCACGTCCGCCGGTTCCTGCCTCAAAATGAGCGAGTTTGAGCCACTTGTACATCCAGGAAGCGTTCAGGAAAAGCAAAACAGCAGCGAAGAAAACTCGACACAGAGGGGCATTAACACTTTGGAAAGCTAGTTGAGTTGAGTTTCTATATACAGACCAACAGAGACAGCGCGCAGAAGATAAATGAACAGCTACGCGCGTTGCATGCGCAGTGGGTTACGCCGGTCACCTGACGCAGAAGTATAAACCAGGCTTAATGCCCCAAGCAGGTATGAAAGCACCCTTAAGCCTGTAGCTGTGCATTTATACTTCTGCGTGCTGTCTCTGTTGGTCTGCATTAACACTTCCGAAACGCTAGTGGGCAGTGAGGTGTAAATGTGTTTCTGTGTCGAGTTTCTTCGCTGCTGTTTTGCTTTTCCTGAACACTTCCGGGATGTGCAAGTGGCTCAAACTCGCTCATTTTGAGGCAGGAACCGGCGGACGTGCAACAACTTTGACTATGAGGTAAACACAAAACAAAACTTTCCATCCGGAGCTCCTTCACAGGACTCCACACTTGTAAACAATCGCTCGTACCATTCACGCGGCTCTCGGTCCCGCCCAGACTCGTCAGCGCTACCAAGCCGACCAATCACAGAGCTTGCGCTAAGCGTCGTTGCGACGTGTAGTTACATTTTTTGAAAGGTGCACGTCAGCGACGCCGACGGCCACGACGAAGGGCTTTGCGCCAGCGCCGTAGCATACGCCGGCGTTTGACGCAGAAGTATAAATCAGCCTTTAAGCACACTATGGGTGTGCTTTTTCTCAAAGCAACTTGATTGGTAGAATTTTTTCTTTCCCCAATTTGATTGCATTTTAAATGTTGGTCAAGACTAGGGGTGTCAAAATGAATTGTTTTTTCGGTGCACCGCGATGCAGATGCAGACAATTCGGTATCGGTTCAGTAATAATCATAACCGGTTATTATGTCCAGGATTGGCCAGCCCAGTCACCACACATGAACATTATTGAGCATGTCTGGGGTAAGATGAAAGAGGAGGCGTTGAAGATGAATCTTGATGAACTCTAGGAGTCCTGCAAGAACGCTTTCTTTGCAGTTCTAATAAGATATCTTATCACTTTTTATAACTTTAATTAGTAATATTTACCTCCAAGAACTACATTTAGACAACTTTAAAGATGTTTATCTCAGTATTTTGAATTAAACACTCAAATTTCAGGTTGTCGAATGGTTAATCTCTGCCAAACATTGTCATATGCTAAAAAGCATAAGCTTATTCATATTATAAGCCTATTTATTCAGGTGATTTATAAATCTCATTCTCATAAAAGTGACACTTATGACTAGTTTTGTGGTCCAGGATCACACTTTATAGTGAAATATGAACCAGATGTAAGATTCGCATTCCTAATGGACCAGGCAGACACCATGGCGCTCTTACAAACACATTACAATGCTGTTTATTGTAGAGAAATAAGTACATTTACTTCTGTAGTTATTCAATGTAAAAAGACAAAAATAGATCTAATAGCTTTGTTTTCACCAGTGAGGAACTGAATTACCTGATATTACTACTGTTACACATCTGAAGCCCTTTAACGTGTGTGTATGTCTGTGTGTGTGAACGTCAGAGTCGTATCTCTTTTTTTATAATGTCAAATGGCTCTGCTAATCTAAATGTGTGCGTGTTCTCTTGCGCCACACGGAGCTCGGATCACGTCCTCCATGTGCTTCACCCTGAGTCGATTACATGTGTCCTGCATCACTTACTGAAGCGTACATCCCATAATAATCCAACAAGAAATGCTTCTCAGTTCCTCTCAATCTGCTCGATATCCAGTTCTCCGCCCAGCTGGAATAAGTCCCGGCCCCTTCTGCTACAAAGCCCCGCCCACAAGCATTCGCGCTCCTTTCCTGCGGGCCTGCTGCTTTCTGATTGGTGGATGAGGGCGTCCGCTGAGCTGCTATCTGATTGGTGGATGAGGGCGTCCTCTGAGCTGCTCTCTGATTGGTGGATGGGGGCATCCGCTGAGCTGTCATTCTGAGCACGCTCACATGTGTCGTTGAGGAGTGCCGGGCTGCTGGACGGCAGAGTTTTGTCGTCGCCGCTGAATCCTGGACAGCTGAGACTGTGAAAATCCTGCAGCTTCTGTTGGGAAAAATCAACAGAAAAATCTACTTTATTTCTTTAGTAGTTGAAATTGATAGATGGATAGAAGGATAGACAGACTGACAGATAGATAGATATAATGATAGACCGATATATCGATCAGTACAAAGATAGATCAATACACAATAGATATATAGAGTGATATAACGATTGATCAATACAACAATACATATATAGAATGATAGATATATAGAACGACATAATGATAGATCGATACAACAATAGATATAAAAATGATATAACGATAGATTGATACCACGATATATATATAGAACGACATAGTGATAGATCGATACAATGATATATATATATATATATATATATATATATATATATATATATATATATATATATATATAGAACGATATATAAAGAATGAGATAACGAAAGATCGATACAACGATAGATATATAAAACCATAGCTATATAGAATGACATAACGACTCGATAGATATATAGAATGACAATGATAGATCGATACAACAATAGATATAAAGAATTATATAACAATAGATCGATACAACAAAAGATATATAAAATGATAGATATATAGAACAATATTATGATAGATCAATACAACGATAGATATATAGAATGACATGATAGCTTGATACAACAATAGATATAAATGATATAATGACAGATTGAGACAATATTAGATTTATAAAACGATATAGAAAGATATAACAATAGATCGATACAACGATAAGATGTATAGAACGATAGATCGATATAACGATAGATCGATATAACAATAGATATATAGAACAATATAACAAAAGATCGATACAATGATAAGATATATAGAATGATATTGCGATAGATCGATACAAGGATAGATATATAAAATGATAAATATAGAACGATATAACAATAGATCGATACAATGATAAATGTACAGAACAATAGATATATAGAATTAAATAACAATGGATTAATCTGATAGATATACAGAATGATAGATATATTGAACGATATTATGATAGATCGATACGAAAGATATATAGAACGATGTAACGATAGATTGAAACTATGATAGATATAAAGAATGATAGCATGATAGATACAATGATAGATATATACTGTAGAAAGATAACGATATAGATACAACGATAGATATAAAGAATGATAGAATGATAGATTGATACAATGATAGATATAGAATGATAAATATAAAAAATTATATAACAATAGATCGATACAACGATAGATATATAGAACAATATAACGATAGATCAATACAATATTAAGATATACAGAATGATATAGAATGATAGATATATAGAATGATATAACGATAGATCGATACGTTAGATATATAGAACAATATAACGATAGATTGACACATTGATAGATATAGTGATAGAACAATAGATCAATAGAATGATAGATATATAAAACAATATAACGACAGATTGATACAATGATAGATATACAGAACAATATATATATAGAACGCTATAATGATAGATCGATACGATATATATATATATATATATATAAAACGATTGATCGATATAATGTAGAACAATATATATATAGAACGACATGGTAGATCGATACAACGACATATATAACGATCGATACAATGATAGATATATAGAACAATATAACGATAGATCGATACAATGATAGATATATAGAACAATACATTTATAGAACGACATGGTAGATCGATACAACGATAGATATATATATAACGGTGGATCGATACAATGATAGATATATAGAATATATATATATATATATATATAGAACGACAAGGTAGATCGATACACCGATAGATATATATAACGATAGATCGATACAATGATAGATATATAGAATATATATATATATATATATATATATATATATATATATAGAACGACATGGTAGATCGATACAATGATAGATATATATAACGATAGATCGATACAATGATAGATACAGAACAAAAGATATATAGAACGATATAACGATAGATCGATACAACAATAAATATATAGAACGATATAAAGATAGATTGATACAACGATAGATATAAAGAATTATATAACGATAGAGCGATACAATGATTTAACAATAGGTATAACGATAGATGAACGGATGATATTGTGTTCCCAGATGTTTAAGGAATGGGTTAAACTAATTTATTTCACAAGCAATTTAAGGGGACCTATTATGCCCCATTTTACAAGTTATAAAATAAGCCTCTGATGTCTCTGTGTAGTGAATTTTCAGCTCAAAATACCACAGAGATTTTATTAGATTAGTGGTGTATTGGCTGTATAAATGTCTATTTATATATAGGCCTAATGTGAATCCTCAAATGTCTGTGCGAGTGTATGCTGCAAATATAACCTCCCTACGAGGATAAACAATCTTGAACTTGATGTAATTGTATTTACAGGTTTTATGTATTTCTGTTTTATATGATTATTAGTTTGTCTACAACCATGTAGACACAAGGATAATGTTCCTTTATATGTAAACAATAAAAAAAGATGAACAAAAATTATGAACTTTTCGACCATGCAACCTGCCAAAAACTGCTATTATGCAATGTAAATGTTACGCCAGCAGCTTTAACCTCGGCTAGATGCTAGTGAGGTATTAAACATTGCTGGTTTACAGTTAGAACAAATATGCATTTAAAGGGATAGATAACACAAACAATAATAAAATATTTACTCATCCTATATTTGATGGTTACAAGTTTACAACATTCTTCAAAATATCTTCTTTTGTGTTCAACAGAACAAAAGACTCAGTATGGTATGAAACAAGGAAATGGTGAGTAAATTTTAATTCTAGGTTAAACTATCCCTTCAAAAATGCATAAATATAACAATCAATAAGGATCAAGACCCCAATAAAGACTAAATGGCCAATCAGAGCAAGCAAAAAAATCACATGTCTAATGCTTCACCACTGACTGACGTGTTATATGAGTGGTCAGGCCTCATTTCCAAGGCAACAGAGTATTTGGTTTGTAAATGGAGCCGTTTTTTCCACTGACAATGATCAACATTGTGTGTGTTTATTGTTTGCTGTAGTCACTCTCACACACACACACACACACACACACACACACACACACACACACACACACACATATACACACACATATACACACACATATACACACACATATACACACACATACACACACACATACACATACATACACGCACACTAATGGTTTAGTTCTCATTCCAGGAATCAGTGTGTTAACCAGATGAGGGTGATCCTCTCAGAGATGTGCAGAACATCACAGGACACTTCAAGTAAATACAGGGTTTAATTCAGCAGAGACAGAAACACCCGCACCCCCAAAAATTTTAGGAAAAATGTATTAGGTATATTTAGTGGTATAATTCCTGATGTTCTGTTAAAATATGAAAATGTTATTTAAGAATATAACCTTCAGAATGAACATCCAGATGCTTTTATTTATTTAATCTTGTTATATTTTTGGCCAAATATTTCATACACAAGTGTACATTTTGTAAGCGTAAACCTTTTTTTTTCAGATTTTTCTTGAAGATCTCAATCTTTAAATGTCTTTGATTTCTGAATGTACTAACAAGAAAGCTGTAAAAACTTAAATCAATATGCTGAGAGAAGTATTTCAAGTCGAGAGCGCATTCATGTATTACGAGCGAGCCATCTCTTTGTTTTGCGCCGATTTCCTCTGTTCGTGGACAACACTACCCGCGAGCTCTCAAATGTACGCTGCTCACGTGCAAATACAGTCCCTTAAAAGTGATGTTGCGTCTTCAGTTTTGGGCTCAGGCGTGCTTTGCATTTTGCATTAAACAGATTTGGAACACTCACACTTGTCAAACAAACCAGGAAATTTGCCACGGCACGTATATGGACAGCATAGTGTGAGTGCACCCTCAGAAGCATAACTGAAAGCCTCCATCCTCCAGGTACAGTTTCTGGAGCAGTTGATTAACTCACAGAGCTAGGTGCACCTCTGAAAGAATCTAGAGAACTGCGCCAAATGAATATACTGTTTTTCAGCCTACCTGGAGCACAAAGCACAGTTATTCTCTTAATAAAATCCATGTTAGCCATTTAGCAATGAACCTAGAGCAGGGGTGTCAAACTCAATTCCTGGAGGGCCGAAGCCCTGCACAGTTTAGTTCCAACCATGCTCCAACACACTTACCTGTAGGTTTCAAACAAGCCTGAAGGACTCAATTAGTTTGATCAGGTGTGTTTAATCAGGGTTGGAACTAAACTGTGCAGAGCTGCGGCCCTTTTAGAATTGAGTTTGACACCTGTGGCCTAGAGTCACCGTGCAGTAGGGCTGCTCAATTTTGGGAAAAATCATAATCACGATTATTTTGGTCATAATTGTAATCACGATTATTCCAAACGAACATTAGTTGAAGTCAAAATTATTAGCGCTCGTGAGAATTTTTTTTAAATAAATATTTCCCAAATGATGTTTAACAGAGCAAGGAATTTTAACAGTATTTCCTCGAATATTTTTCTTCTGGAGAAAGGCTTATTTGTTTTGTTTTGGCTAGAATAAAAGCAAATTTAAATATTTTGAAACCTCTTTTAAGGTCAATATTATTAGCCCCTTTAGGCAATATATATTTTTGATTATCTGCAGAATAAAATACTGTTATATTATGACTTGCCTAATTACCCTAATTAAGCTTTTGAATCACACTTTGAATTTGAATGTTTGTATTTAAAAAAAAAAATCTACTAAAATATTATGAGCTGTCATCATAGCAAAGATAAAATTAATCGGTTATTAGAAATGAATGACTAAAACTATTATGTTCAGAAATCTTCTTTCCATTAAACAAAAATTAGGGGAAAAGGTTGCTAATATTCAGGAGGGCTAATAATTCTGACTTCAACTGCATATATTATTTTCCTCCCTGCAAAAGAAAAGAGAAATAAATACAATAGAATAAAAATATGAAACAAAATCTTCACCGTAAGAAAAACACTTTAGCCAGAAAAGTCTTAAGTCAAGAGCAGAGAGGGATTTTCTCGTTGTTTTATTAATCATGATAAAACAGGCGGCAGCTGTGCTCATTCACTTTAATGGTTTTGCTTTCACGTGTCTTTTGATTCTCAACTTGTTTGTTTATTACAAAATGAGGGTTAATATAAATAATCACTAAACGCCGCGTTTTGACACCTATTTGAACATTAAAGCGCTCACGTTAATGACTTTAGATGTGTGTGCTCTCTGCTCGTCACAATGTGCGAATGAGACCAAGTGCAGACCGCATGTTTCTGACTGTCTACGCGCCGCACACAAATAAGCATGCGGTCTTTCGCGCTTTTAAGAGCAACAAGTGAGGACAACTGGACAGGGGGCGGTAAATAATGGAATTATCGTTTATCTCGATTAATGGTTTTTCATAATCGTTAGAAGCCATAATCGAAATCGAATTTTCGATTAATTGCACAGCCCTACCATGCAGACAGATGCCCTGCCCATGACGTAAATATGCGTCTATTGTAAAGTGAATTTGAGGTGCAAACCAACTGAATACTCACTAAAACTGTTCACGTGTCTATCTACATGCTATATAGCACAATCCGTACCTGGTGTGATCACCCATTTAGAGTATCTCTGGCCCAAAAATAGCATGGGCCCTTAGAATTGTTCTAACTCCACAGCAGGCGTGGCCAACCCTGTTCCTGGAGAGCCACCTTCCTGCAGATTTCAGTTGCGACCCATATGAAACACACCTGAACCAATTAATTAGTACCTGAACACCACCTGATAATTACAGGCAGGTGTGTTTGATATGGGTAGCAACTGAAATCTGCAGGAAGGTAGATCTCCAGGAACAGGGTTGGCCACCCCTGCTCCACAGTGTACATCCACAGTGTACATCAGGGGTGTCCAAACTTGGTTCTGGAGGGCCGGTGTCTTGCAGATTTTAGCTCCAACTTGCCTCAGCACACCTGCAAGGATGATTAGAAAGCCTAGTAAGAGCTTGATTAGCTAGCCCAGGTGTGTCTGATTGGGGTTGGAACTCAACTTTGCAGGACACCGGCCCTCCAGGACCGAGTTTGGACATGCCTAGTGTACATGCACACATACTGACATATTAGAATATACCAAGAAAGCTATTCATCAGAGATAGTCAAAAGGACACTGAAATGAATAGAGGGAAAGTCATTTTCCTTGTGTAATGTTTACCTGTGTCATCTTGAGCAGGTCCAGCGAGGGCCTCTGTTTGTGCGAGTCGGCCGGTCTCCTGCGCTTGACGCCGATCTTCTGATGGTTGTGTACGCAGGGCTGTGATCGGCTGCGTGCGAGTCCGCTCTGCCCGCTGCGGCGCTGGAGCTCTGGGGTGGATTCAGGGGAGCTGGCCTCCGCCGGGCAGATCTGCTCATGTGAACGGTACAGCGTCTGCGGCGTCTGCGGACACTCGGAGAATGCCTGGAATGGGAAACCGTGAGTGAAGGGCTCCAGATGACTGCTGTGCGCCGGCAGACTGAAGCTGGAGCTGCGCTGCATTGCAGGAAAGCCTGATGGATTGAAGACTCCTCTCTGGACGCTCCCTCCACTGTGGCAGCGCCGCTTTTCCACCGTTGTCCAGACGCGCGAACCCTGCGGACGCCAGGATGAGCGGCAGCCCAGCTCATCCGAGCAGGACAGCGAGCGGCACTGGCGTTTGCTGGGCGGCGCAGCACTGGCAGGAGACGCTTCGCTCAGACTCAGATCCCGCAGTAACCCGCTGATGCCGCCAGTGGCGCCCGCCTCACGCATGCTGTCCCACAGGCTCTCCAGACTGGAGCCCACAGGCCGCTGCTGGACGCCACACACACTCCCAACATCTGCCCAGCGCCCAGAGTCTGCAACACAGCGGAGAGAGGATATCAGATACAGGATACAACATGATGAATCACATGATGGTTCAGGTCTTATTTGGAAGGCCGAACTTTCTCTGTGTGATTGTGAGTCCTCCTGTGCTCCACTAGCTTATGGAGTTCCACAGGGTTCTATTCTGGGCCCTATATTGTTCTCTCTATATCTGCTTCCACTTGGTTCGATTCCCAGGAGACACGGCATCTCCTTTCACTGTTGACTGTCAGATTTATGTTCCCCTTAAAAGAACAGATGACCTTCCGCTAAATGCACTGGACTCATGTTTAAAGGACATTAAGTCTTGGATGGCACTGAATTTTCTCCATTTTAATTATTCTAAGACTGAAGTGATGGTGTTTGGCCCCAGTTCCAACGTCGCTCATTCTGTACAACTAAATAATCTCGAAACTTTTTGTAAGCCAGAGATTGTGAACTTGGGTTTTAAAATGGATCCTGAACTAAAGCTTGAAAGCCAAATTCGGTCTGTTGTTCGCTCTAGCTTCTTTCACTTACGACAGCTGGCCAAAATTAGGCGTTACGTTTACGTTTGCTGCAATTACGTTTAATTGCACAAACAGTGATCCATGCTTTTAAAACCTCCCGCTAGGACTACTGTAATGCCCTTTATTTTGGGGTGAGTCAGTCTTTGATCTCTCGACTGGTTCAGAATGCAGCTGCACGTCTTTAAACTGGCACACGCAAATACGAGTACATCACCGCGATTTTATCTTCTCTTCACTGGCTGTCTGTGCACTTCAGGATCCATTTTAAGGTACTTTTATTTGTTTTTAAGTGTCTGAATGGTGCTGCACCCCTTTACCTCTCTGAGCTTCTCTGTCCCTACACACCTTATCGTTCGCTCAGGTCAGCCGACCAGCTCCTTGGGTGTGCCCAGGACTAGTCGAAAGCTCAGAGGGGATCGGGCTTTTGCTGTGGCTGCACCAAAATTGTGGAATAAGCTACCGTTTTACATTAGACAAGCCTCTTCCATCACTGTTTTTAAATCCCTTCTTTAAACCCACATGTTCAATTTGGCTTTTAGCACAGCTTGAGATGTTGACATTTTATGTTTATTTATTTGTATTTTAAAGTTTGTTTTATTTTTTGTTGTCAGCACTTTGGTCAACTGTGTTGTTTTAAAGTGCTTTATAAATAAATTTAATTGAATCAACTAAAATCATGTCTCACTGCAAATATCTGAATAGTTAAAGGTGCTTTATTTCAGTTTTATACTTCTAAAGTATAAAAACGCTATAATATTTTTGTAGATATTTCAGAAACATGCTCAGTGAACATTCTTACTTATCTGAGAAACAACGCTGAAGTCAGATATTCTGCTTTTAACATGTGTGTTACGTGCTAGAACGTCTGTCTTTGTTTTGGTCCCTTAAACCCGCCCACTGCCAATTTAGCCTATTATATTTATATATAACCCCGGGTTGCCTTGGTGCAAAACCGCATATTTCATTCAGTCTGTCAGGAATGTTCTCAAAGCGAACGGAAATGCAACCTCCAGTGGATGTTAACAGACTCTGAAATGAGACGCAGATTCAGAGTTCCATATGAAGTGGTTATTAATTAGCAAATAATATAAATATTAGGATTGTAAACATTAGCTGAGCAGGTTACACTATAACCCTGTATTCTATAACACGCTACATGACGAGATTTGCAGTGATTAAAACCAGATTTGCAGCAATTTTGTTGTTTGCACCAGACAAAGCAGAAAATACAGCCATTCAGAAGCACAGACTAGTGCACTCACTGAACTCCAACATAAGGGCCTACTCACACTTTGCTATCCAAACTGTGCCCAGGCCCGTTTAACTGATCGTTTAAGAAGTGTAAGTGCGCTAAATCGGGCTCAGGCAAGGTTCACTTGGCTGGCCCTGGCCCGGTTGGAAGAGGTGTGCCTGAGCGCGGTTCACTTGGGCTTTGGCGCGGTGCGCTTGTAGTGCAAAACAAGCCTTAGCCCGAAACTGAAATCGAGTCGTGACTTTTAAGGGGCTGTTTCATATGGATTTATTAATAATTCTTACTGTTCAGTGAACGCAAACTGCCGTAGTTTATTAAAGACGCAAACCCCTCACTGCATGACGGCTGCACCTGCAGCAAACCTCCTAATTCCTGCAGCACGAGGACTTCAAAAGTGGCTGATCTGTTCGGCGAAAAATTTGACTGTCTCACTGCATATCAAACGGCTTAGAAGAGGGGTTCTCAACTGGTTTGGCCATGGGACCCACATTTTCACATGGTCATCAAGCCGCGACCCAAATTTTTAGGAACTATAATACAATTTTAGAATATATAATTCATTTGTATTTAATTGTTAACATACACAACTAGTGACAGATAAATTATAAGAAAATCACCAAGACTTACAAATAAACAATATTTTACTGCTGTCATTTAAGAAAATGTATCAAATTATAGAAATATTACAAAGTTAAAACAACAAATACTGCAAACAGTGGTTAGGGTAAGGAAAAGTTAAGTTACCATTAACTAAACTCAACTGTTTATAAAACATTAACACTGATCTGGCTGAACTGAACAGAAACCAGCAAACTGAAGTAAAATTATTAAAATAATCATAACCATTTTATAATATTCACCAGTTATTTGCTGTTCTGCTTTTGTGTGGGCTTTCTTGGTCTTTTTTCAAAAAAAAAAAAAAAAAAAAATTTTCAAAAAAAATTTTTTTTCTCCATTTTATACGGCTCCTTTTACAGCATCGATGTTGTAATGTCATTAAAATACATTCAGTTAAATAAACTTTGGCATTTATTTAGTTGCTCAAGCGTAAAAAAAGACAAAAAACAGCTTACTCGCACGCGCCAGTCAAAATCGGCAGGCTAACGTTAGCGCAAAAGCTCCATTGAATATACTGGGGTAAAATAAATGCTCATATTATAAAGACATGGCGGGGGGAAATGTAATTTAATGCAGAGCTTCTTGTACAATCTGAGACCCACTTTATATTGGATATCACTCAGCTAGTGGAGATCACTGATTTTTAAAGAAAACAGACCTTAAACGCGCCATTTTTTGCATTGCATACAGTTCGCCGAAAGTGCTTAACCCAGGTTACTGGCAAATTAAAAGTCCCGTACGGTTGTCACACGCGCATTTCAAAATAAAAGTTTGATATAAGCAATATTAAACTTGTTGTTTTTTGATCACACACTCCGCGACCCACTGAAAATGTTCCCGCGACCCACTTTTGGGTCGTGACCCACCAGTTGAGAAACACGGGCTTAGACGATATAACTAAAGAAATCTTCACTGTTATCTACGAAAGCACTTACTGAACAGCGCAGCATCAATGACGTAAGCGTGCCCAGGCCCGAATGTAATGTGAGTGCGGGCCGTTGGGGGAGACAGAAGGGAGGACAAGTGTGCTTTGGTCCGATTCAAAGCAACTGTACATAGTGGGAGTACGCCCTAAGGAGGATAATATTTTCCTCACGCATGCATATATATATATTTTTGTTTGTTAGTTCGATTAATGTTGATTTCAAATGCAATAAATCTGTTTGTATAAAACTTGTAGTAACGGTGCTTATAATTGGTGGGTGCGACTAAATTTTTGCTGATGCGCCTACATTTTTAAAGTTAGGAGCACCGGTGCTACCAAGCAAAAAGGTTAATTTCAAGCCCTGACACAGGCTTGCAAACCTACCTAAAGTTACAAACAATGTCGCCGATGAGAGCGATCATGTGGTAAATGTTGATCCGCCAGCCGAGATCAATCAAGTGTTTCTTGAGAGAGTGCTGAAAGACTCGGTGGACCAGCTGTTTTTAATAGCCTGAATCTGGATAAGTTGCATGCATTGAAATGGCTGTTAAATGTAAAATCTCTGGTACTTATTCACAAGATGATGAAGGCTCTTGTGTTGAGCCCAATGAGCCTTACATACAAAAACAGAGCAAGGGCGATTCTTTGGTGACATCGCTTTGACTCACACGCTGAAAATGGCGGATGTGAAACAACAAACTGAGGATGTGGTAATGCACGCATGTCAATCAATATTGGTGGGCGGGGGGACCGCACTCTTTCGTCAAGTTGCAGTCGGTCTCAAAACCGATCTAATTGGTCCACTGTTTTTATGTTGTTAAATTGAAAAAAAAAGGACTGTGTGCGTATATATCACCCCAATATGACGGTCTATACACTATATATACACTAGGGATGGGAAGATTAACCGATATGTATCGATACGCGGTCATGCGCGTGCTCGATGCGAGTGCATCGGTAGAGCAGCAGAGGATGAATGAAATTTTGGAAGCAAATCGAGATGCATCGGTTTTTGCGAGATGCATCGGTTTTTCCAAGATACAGCTTATATTTTTAACATAGAATGTATTTTTTATTTATTAACAAGAGTTGTCAACCTGTTTTTGGCGCATAATTTAATCGACCTACATAAAGTATGCCTTAGCAACGGATTTGCGGATGTGTACACTTACACTACAACTCAGTGTATCAGGTGTGCGGATGAAGCTAGTGGTGCGCCCTCAGAAAGCGCGAGAAGCAAAACAAACATTTTATTCCCCACTGAGTTTTAAATCTAAAGTATGGCAACATTATGGATTTAAGGATGGACGACATGACAGGACAGATGCAATTTGCAAAATGTGCCGCGCATCTGTGTGTTTTCCATGCGCAACAGTTTTGTGCGCTCTACGCCAATAACGAATGCTGTTGCATTGTTCATCTGCAAAGATATTCAGCCTAGTGTCACGGAGAACGAAGGTTTTAAACACCTCCTCCTGTTAATTTTTATTTAATCATAATAATTATAATATTAATAATAATAATGATAAAAATAATGGGTGTCACGGTGGCACAGTGGGTAGTTTGACCACCTCACAGCAAGAAGATTGCTGGTTTGTTATATTTTTATTAGCCTGTTGTTTACAGTGACAGTGATGTTTGAAAGCAGCATAACACTGCTAGTTCACCACCTTAAGTTTTGAATATTCAGTGGCACAATATATCTTTGTAAAACTTAGTAGTTGAAAAGTTGAAAAGTTAAATAACAATTCTTGTTGTGCAATGCTAAACCTTTTTGTTGAAAGAGTGCAAATATATATATATATATATATATATATATATATATATATATATATATATATATATATATATATATATATATATATATATATAGGGTTGTCACAATATACCGGTATGACGGTCTACCACGATTTGAACGTGCACGATTATCATACCATGAACAATTGCATATCAACGGTTTTAACCCTTAAAGACCGAGACAGCCGCCCGCGGCTAAAAATAAGTATTGCTCTTAAATGTTTAATAACTTTTGATCCGCTGATCCGATTCATACAATTCAAAGATTGGCATAAAGAAGAGAATCTCAGCTTTCCAGTGCTTTCCAAATCGCGGACTTTCAGAGGTTCCGGAATCAGTGCAGTTACGTCATCAACATTTGACAGCGCTGATTTGACAAAGAAACGCTCGTCACTGTGTCTCCAAACAAACCAGACATGATACATTGATGCATTGTCCCTCCTCCATGCCCAGATTGGTTCAAACTCGCTATATCACAACCAATAAGCATAGGTTTCGCTTTTGTTTGTGGACCAACATGAACTTTTTGAACAACACGGAATGAGAGATACATTTCTACATTTCTACAATACATACATACATACATTACATACATACATTAATACATACATTTCTGCGCGGCTAAATAAAACGCAAAAAAAAAAGTTTTGCATGAAATAATTCTCATACTAAGTACTTTTGCATGCACAGCAGCACAGAAACATGACAAAACAGTGACACAGCAAAGACGAACTGCTGCTCTTGCTGTTTTCAAAAGACGCAAATGAAGATGCAGCTGTTTGTCTGCATTGCAGACAACCATATCCAAATCCATATCCACAGACAACCATATCCATGCTGGCACATAAAACCTAAGGATGTTCCATATTGAATCTAGTTTCGTTATGTAACTATTTATAGTATAGTAAATATTTATATCTATTTTTTTACTGAGGATTTGCACCATGTTTATTTGGACTTTATTTGGACTTTGACACATTATTTATTATTTTCTTATTTTTTTATTTGTTCATTGTAAGTGGTGTTGTTTATAGTAACTGAAAATATATTATTTGGAAAAAGTCAAATTTGCTTCACTGTTCTACTATTTTGTAACATTTGTAACATATTGTATACCGCGAAACCGTCAAACCGTGGTAGTTTTAGACGATTATCATACCGTAAAAAATTCATACCGTTACAACCCTAATATATATATATATATATATATATATATATATATATATATATATATATATATATATATATATATATATATATATTTTTTTTTTTTTATATATATATTGCACTTATACATTCTGTTTATCTTGAAAATACTTAAATAATATGTGCTATATGTTCTAAAATGGCCCTCTACTGTAAACTGACACTCTGGCTCTGAGAGAAAAGCCAGTTTGTAAAAAAAGTCTCAAAATCAAATTCAATGGCACAGCATCCTCTTTCACATAATCTCATAAACTTGATCTAATTAGTTAGTGCTGAATTATCGCATTGTATCGTGATATTGGTGTGAATCGTATCGTGTTGCATCGCAATATCTCACAAATGTATCGATAATATATCGGATCGTATTCTTTGTATCGAGATGCGTATCGGATCGGCATTATAGCTTAGATGCCCAACCCTAATATACACACATTTGTCCAAACAGCTTGAAAAGTAGATTTTTTTTTGCCCTTTAAGTCAATGCAATAAGACGTAATTGGTCATCCTGCAGCACTATTGACACAAATGATGCAATTATAGTGAATGGCACAGAGCAACTTGTGGTTATTTGAACAATCGCTTTAGCTGAGAAATCAGAATTTGTTTATTTTAAATCATTAAAGCAAGCTTTTGTTGGTCTAAGCCAACTCACAGTGGTCCCCTAAATGTAGAAAAACCACGAAAACACCATCCAGAACATTTCTAAATCTAGAGTCCTGCAGCTCATATGGACGAGGCTCATGTGTCTGAACGAGCACGTATCACATGATTTACAGCTTCCTATGAACCAGGATCAAAACCACAGCAGAAAACTCAGATCTGACCCCACAAAAAAATGCACCAGCCTCCAGTCCGAGACGCTTCTCTTTAGGCTGAACAAAAGGGCCGAGTTCACAGGAAGAGGCTGTAGACGCTCACAAACAACACAGCTGTGCCTGAGAAACAAAGAGGCCAGAAATAGAGCGTCTGATCGGTGGCAGGAGGCCAGACGAATGAACATCTGTGTGTGGAGTGTGTGTTTGGGTTACTCCTCCTGACACGGATCACCAACACACACCGCACGACACCGCTGACCAGCTACTGTCCGCATACTTCATGTTCGAGTTTCTCTGAATAATGTGAAACGTCAGTGGGGGAAACAGAGATGTGAGAAACATGAAGTACTGCAATCTCTCAATACTTTTCACCAACAAGCTGTTTTAATGGCTCTACTTTTCCCACAATGCTAAAAATAAATCTAGAAATATGTTAAAAGGAAGACCTATACAGCTTGAGAAATAACAGAGAGGAATTGAAAGTGCTATTCTGCTATTTAAAAGGCATTTCATAAATGTAAGTGAAAGGTTTGTGTGTTCAGATCAGTTACAGGAATGAAACTGGGTTTCCTGACGACTCGTTTGAGCAGATCTGAATCTATTCTTAGAACTTTTACAAATTTGCAAACATTCACAAATAGCTCCAGTGGCCAGCATAAATGAGCACAGCCCTTACAGAGCTCTCTTGTAAATTAACAATTTATATATAAATTAATACTTCTATATAGATAGTTGCGTATATAGTCAGTACAGTAGTAGTATTTTTTGAAAGCATTAAAAGTTGGATGGTTAGCGTAGTGGCTCGGTGATTAGCACTGTGGCCTCACAGCAAGAAGATTGCTGGTTTGAGCCCCAGCTGGGTCAGTTGGCATATCTGTGTGGAGTTTGCATGTTCTCCCCGTGTTGGCGTGGGTTTCCTCCGGGTGCTCCGGTTTCCCCCACAGTCCAAACTAGGGCTGTGCGATTTTGGGAAAATATCTAATTGAGATTTTTTTTTTTTTTACAGATATTGTGATTTCGATTTGATTTGCGATTTAATTTTGTATTCAATCTTTAGCTTAATAATCTGTATTGTAGCTTCTTACTGCTAAAACTGCAGTGTTAGTTGAAAAAAGAACTGAAAGGATATTAACATTAACATTTATTTAAATTTGTTTTCAAATATTTCCAAATTCAGGGTTCTTGCACCATTTTAAAAGTTAAATTTAATGTTTTTTAAGACCTTTTTAAGACCTCAACAAATTTAATTTAAGACCCAAAAATTATATAATTTCTTTGGAATAGGCTACTCATTTTAATGCTTTTGTTAGATTTAAATAAATTGTGCCTCGTCACAGTATGGATAACCCACAGTACCTGCCTTTTGGGTGTCTGGTGGTGAAATGAAACTGTTATAGCTGACTGTGAGGGGGCGTCTGAACTAGAGCTGTAATCAGGCTATGAAAGGTAGGCCCGATAGTGCCCGAACACGACAGGTACATTTTTGTTGACAGCTTTTTAAAAGCCCGAAGCTGTTTATGGCCCAACATTATCCAAATGTGCACATGCACAGCTCTTTTGTCTTTTTTCATGAATGAGTCGTTTATATGCGTTAACATTACTTATGCATAACATAGGCTACAGGCCAAGTTGGAACAAAAAAAATAAAATAAGCCCTCTGTAACATCTTAACATCTCAACACTCTAAATAGGCCTGGGTACATACACTTAACGCTTAAATTGACCAACGCACCAATAAAAATAATTATTTCTTAGCAAATGAATTAAAATAAATGATAAATGATGACGGGTATTTGGGAATAACGAAATTAAGATAAAGGCTCAGTGGGATTTGTTTTGCCACTTAACACTACTTCACAATAAGGCGATGGTGAAGCTGAATAATAAAAGAATAATGCCAGCATTAGCCTGTATACTCTGACTACATTATGATTTTATTAATATTTAGTTATAATTTGAAATTCTTTACTCATCAAGATTAGGTTATGTGTTTTGTGGGGGAACATTATTGAATCCACTGTAAATGGCTTTAGTGCAGTCCTGCTCTCACTGAGCAGCACTGAACACCCTTTCTCTGCTGCTGCTGCTGCCCAGGATGCACTACTGATCTGGCTAATTTAGCATGTTTTGGGTAGGATTGTTTGTTCATCTTAAAGCAGTCAAGAACATTCATTTCATTTTCCATGGCAGCGGTTTCAATGCAGCGAGTGGCCTCGTCATGTCCTGTCAGCTCGCTGGACACTGGCATGAATGAAATGTTCATCAGTGTATTTAAAAGTGCCAAACTGCAGTTAAAGTCACCCAAAATGACAGGAAACTCTTACATGAACGCACTTCACGTAAACACCTCAATTATATTATTGTCTATTAAGGCAAATAACTAGACTACAGATGTCCCTGTATACATCCGCGCTAAAATATCAAGATGAAAGTCATGATAGCTTGCGTAGAATAGACCCAGCTCCCAACCCAACTTTGAGAATAGATTAACGTCAATATTTTTTTTATTGCGCGATAGAAGTCTCGCGTTAACGCAACTCATACACTACGGCCAATTTAGTTAATCAATTCCCCAATAGTGCATGTGTTTGGACTGTGGGGGAAACTAGAGCATCCGGAGGAAACCTACGCCAACACTGGGAGAACATGCAAACTGGGGACTCGAACCAGCGATCTTCTTGCTGTGAGGCCACAGTGCTAACCACTAATCCACTGTGTCGCCCAAAATGACATTTAAGTACCCTTTAAGGGCCTTAAATTTCTCTAAATTGATTTATTAACCTTTAATCCTTTTTAAGACACATCATACACCCTGATAAAAACAGGCAGATGACAACATAGCTAGTGGCTGACGCTCAGGTGTGTCAGAGCTGAAGTGCGCCTGGATGCGGAGGGGGATTTTTTCCAAGTCACAACCGAAAAGCATTGGCCGTGGACACGCCGCAGCACAATAGACCGCCTACCAAGAATTCAGCGCTGTGGGCAAGGGGTTATGTGCCATCGCAGACGATCTGGTGCCAACCTAACAGCAGCACAAAACACTATTGATCTGTTTTCGGCTGCAACCTGTTTATTCCACTCAAAGACCAAAGGCTCCATTATTTTACTACCTCTGTTTTCTGCGAGATAAAAACAGCAGAACAATGGAGGCACACAGACATTTGCTCACTCATGACACTGGCTGACATTCACATGCACCTGTGGCATCTAAAACTAGGCCTCGTGGGTATCAGGCGTAAGACGCAAACACAAATGAACAGATGTTGAGGACTTTCTGTTTCTGCTGGTTCCTGCAGGTGAGGAGGATATCAACTGATCCAATCAGTGAAGGGCAAATGCAGAACAGAAAGAGGAATCAGCACATGGTTATGAATATCTGCACTTACCCATGATTCCACAGGAGAACAGAGCTGTCCCCTGGCTCATGGTCAGCGGCTCCTGCTGTAGAAACACACACAGATCAGAGTTCAGATAGACTAGATAGACACCTCTACGCCTGCTTACTGACTAGAGCCGTGACAAAACTAATGGTTTGAGAAATCAATTCTGCATTCAGAACAGCAGGGCTCGAAATGTACCTTTTTGCTGGGTAGCACTGGTGCTCTTAACATAATAAATTTAGGCGCATCAGCCAAAATTTATTCGCACCCACCAATTATAAGCACCGTTACTACAAGTTTTATACAAACAGATTTATTGCATTTGAAATCAACCCTAATCAAACTAACAAGCAAAAATATATATGTGCATGCGTGAGGCAAATATGTCTTAACAAAATCCCATTATCACAAGAAAATAGATTTGATAACAGAACTGAGTGACCAAAGCATACACGGAGCGCTCACCGGCCCTGCACACAATGCTTGACATGAATGAATCTGTTAACGGTATAACTGTGCTGTTCTCACGGGTGCTGTCTGATATTGCACTGATGCTTTTGACATGTACTGTACCCTATTATATGCATACGTCATGTTAATATCAATACCGGTCTTCATAAGTAGCAATATTAGTTTAGTCAGTGCAAGCCTGTTTGCGGTGGTGTACGTGGTGTTAAATTTGACATATAGCTGCCCCTTGCACGGCGGACAGCATCTGGCGATTATATGAAGGATTAAACAGAAGCTCTCGTGCTAGATGTGGCAAACAGTTACCTGAAATTTCCATCCCACAGACATTTCAAAGCGGACTTGAAGCCAAGGAAAGTCTTTTATCCACTCTTGGAAAAGTGTAGACATTCAGCACATGGTCACTAGTAAGATGTGTCATTATTTGTAACTTTAGGTGGTTTCTAAAACAAAATCTGTCAGTGTTACGCCTGTTTCACACCGCAAGCGTCAGCGGCGCGTGAGCAGAGCGTGAGCAGCGCGTATGTCGAGCAGTAGCAGCACGCAGGCGTTTGCCTTTCACACCAGCTGCGTCTGCAGCGCGCAGTTCTTCGGCAGCTGCTGCAGAGATCAACCTATCTCTGTCTATTCTATCTAGTTACCCATGTCTCTCTATATACAAATACACCTTTTAAACTTTTCATCTGTCCAGCGGCAGAATAACAGCTCGTTAATTCATGCTCGTGCAGATGATGAAACGGACAAAAGTTACCAATGCATGCCATTATTTTACTTATTTTCGTGTTGTCAGATTCACAGTGCAAACAGCTCCCGGTAGGAATAACTCGAGTGAAAATAAAACAAAGCAGATTAAAACTTTCTTCCTCTGCTCAGCTGCACAGCACACAGCGAGCTCACATAATCCAGTATGCGTGTCGAACACTACCCACAATACACTTCGCTATGGACTACAAATCCCGTAAATATTCTATTTCCCCTCTCCTACAACACTAGTGTGCAACTTAAGCAAAACTGATACTAAAATTGTTTTACATTTGGTTTTGTAGTTCGGGCCTAAATAAATGTTGCCGTTTTTAATCGTTTTAAGTTCATTTGAATGACTATATGTATACCATTTGACGTTATCAACGTATTTATTGGGTAAAATTGCTACTTTTTACTGTCATTCATTGTGTTTTGGTCATTATCAATGCACTGTCACTTTAATTGAGCGTGAGCAGCGCGTCAAAAATAGACCCAGCGCCGAAACTATCGCTGCACTGCTGCTTCGGCGACGCTCACGCCTCGCTCTGACGCCGAAAACACACATGCTGCTCACGCTCTGCTCACGCGCCGCTGACGCTTGCAGTGTGAAACAGGCGTTATCTTCATTCTTATCTTCAGCGCTTTACAGTTTTTCGCGGTAGTAGCTCTCTCTGTCATCCCAAGCCAGAAGGCATTGACTGAGTGATTGACAGCTGATATTTCAGTGCTAGAGCAGTGGTGGGCCAATAAGAAGAGCGCGAAGGCGGGGCAAGCATTGCTGGCTTTGTTTTCTGCAGCAAGTTGACATGACGACTGTTTTAAACCATTCCTGAGCGCTGCGTTTCGCGTTTCAAGTGCAGAGATGCATTCTGCGTGAATGTCTCCCAAATCCACGCATGTGGTGAACATTTTGCAGTGAAAACTGGTCGCACACAACAATTTTATGCACTCGCACACATGCTCCCAAATATTTGAGGTCGCATAGATGAAAATTCGGGTGCATATGTGATCAAAATGGTCGCAATTTCGGGCCCTGTGCTCGAGCAGTATACAGGATGGTTACTGTCCCAGTCAGGGGTGCATTTCCCAAAACCATCGTGAGCCAACTAAGGTCGCAAGTTGTGTCTTTACAAGTATAATTCGTTGATTTGCCGTTTCCCAAATCCATCGTTCCAACGAACATTCGCAATCTGCGTCGCAAACTTGTGCACTTCCTACTACACCTCTGGAACTGTAGTTAGAAACATAGTTCCTGGCTGTGTTCTATTCCCACTTATCCCCCCTATTAATTTAGAACATTCTAACATTTAAACTTGAAATGACTAAAAATAAAAAAAACATTGAAGGTCATCTCTCTTAGGTGTGATTTGCTTTCAAACTATTTTACAGTTCAGTTTTAGCGATCTTCATGTCTACAATTGTGCTCCCTTCGCAGTGCACTTTGAATGCATTGATGTCATTTTTAAGATTACCTCATGGCAAAAGCTATAGGTGACCTATTATTTAACAGTGGGACACAGCATACTTTAATGCTTTTAATATATAGTGGATTATTTATTAAGTATCTGTACTGTATGTGACATGGACCTGCTGATCAAAACATTTCTACAGTGGTTTGCATGTTTTAAAAAATACAATATAAATGAACAATATCCTACTTAATAATAATAATCCTTATCATTAATATTATTAATATTATTATTAAAGTAGGATTTTTTTTCATTTCCTAATGAATAATAAATGTTAAATTTATTTTCTTAGTAAATCGCCTCATTATTTATTTATTTTTTATGATTTATATTAGAGGTGTCACGATTTCGAGTTTTAATCGAAATTGATCGAAATTTA
Source organism: Danio rerio (assembly GCF_052040795.2). Lineage (NCBI taxonomy): Eukaryota > Metazoa > Chordata > Actinopteri > Cypriniformes > Danionidae > Danio > Danio rerio. The sequence continues at coordinate 49,374,038 of NC_141032.1, read as the reverse complement.
TGCTCAATTTCGATTATTGAATCAAAAAATAGAATCGTCGATGCTGCCACGCCCCCATGTCACGTCAGCTTGGCTTGCCAAGCGGGAAAAAAACAGGCTTGTTGAAGTGCTTGTTAAACTGCAGAAGCAGGAGACCCGTCGACAGAGCTTAAACCCTCTCCTCTTTCAATGAAGTCGCCGGTGTGGAAGCATTTTGGATTTCCAGTGAGTTATGTTGACAACGTTCATGTTGTCGACAAAAAAAACACAGTTTTGCAAGCTCTGCTATGTACGTATTACGTACGGTTCGTCCGATAGACAACACCGGCATCGCGATCCTCCTCCCGCCCCCGTTGCAAATCCGCTCGCGAAAAGTACACACTCAGGCCCTGTTTACACTGTCTTTGTTTTTAAATGGCATTTTAGAACAACAACGATTTGACATCCACAGTGGCGTGTAGCATTTTTGAGCAGCCCTCCTTCCTCTCTACCTCTGAAAATGCACATCATGTGACCACACAGACGCAGACGCACACACAGCCATGCGCTCGAGACAGCAGGTCCAGGCAGTCAGAGGACTGCTTCAATCTTTCACTCACTTGTACTTAGTCATTTTAGTGAACACCTCAGATGCTGTTGGCTGGTTCCTGTTGGTTGTGCGTCTTTTTTACCGACGCCATTATAACGACACAGATCACTGCCTATTCACGAGTCCCGCAGAAAATGTGATTGACAGGTGGTAATTATGTGTGTGTCTTACCTTTATTCATTTACTGTATGATTTGTTTATGGGTAAAACAAAGACCATGCAGGTCAGGTAGTTTAAACGGTAGGCTACAAATAATTAATTGGTCATTAGTTAATTAATTATTCATAATCGAAAATCGAATCGAATCGTGCCTTTAGAATCGGAAATGTAATCGAATCGAGGATTTGGAGGATCGTGACACCCTTAATTTATATATGATATTAGCTGTGTGACTGCTGAATGACCTACAAATATTATTTGAATATCTTAAAAACCAAAACAGCACAAACTAATATTTTTCCAGCACAACTGAATGAGACTAATTTGCCGGTGTTGTGTGTTGGGTGGGGGCCAACTTCACGGAGGTGCCAAAAATCACACAAAGAAACTCCTTGAAATCACTTAAAGGAGAGTTTAAATTCATTTTTTAAACAATTTTTTAAACTATTCCTTTAAGTTTCTCTACATGGAACAGGAGCCAAACTCTGCTGTGTCACTATAAGCAGCTGAAAACCTCTCGAGGGCACCAGTGATCATTACTGCAGCTGAATTATACATGAGGCTTGACATCTATCTAGACATCTAATGTGGCGTTTCTTACCGGCTGCAGAGACGCTTCGGATGTTACATCGTCAACCGCCTTCTTTTCCAGTGTTTTAGTGTGAATAATTACCATGGCAACACACATCTTTGCCACGGTCCATTCCAGTGCAGGACAGTTGTAGAGAAGCTCATAGCCGATCCGACATCACACCGAACCCCTTCACCTGCACACACACACACACACACACACACACACACACACAACAGGAACGTCAGATAATCCTCTTTGAACTTTTTTGGTCAGACTATGGTAAGCATGGGTCAGTATACGATTCTGATGGCATGATAAGTATCACGGTATTGTAATTACTGCTCTGAAATAAGTTCCTTCTAAATGTCTTGGTAAAAACAACAGCTTTTTTCCTCATTGAACACAATATACACTACCTGACAAAAGTCTTATCACCCAAGTTTTACGAACAACACCTAATACAGGGCTCGAAATTAACTTTTTTACTTGGTAGCACCGGTGCTCCCAACTTCAAATATTTAGGAGCACCAAAAAAATTTTAGGAGCACCAGAAAAAATTTAGGAGCACCAGAAAAAATTTAGGAGCACCCACCAAAAATGAATGAGCACCGCTGCAAATTGTTTTTTGAGGGATTTATTGTATTTTAAAACAACATTAATAGGACTGACAAAAACCAGAAACAACTATCTAACTAATGCTGCGAAGACATTGATATTTGTGTGCAATAATTCCAAAATGAATGTCTAATAATTATAGAATATTAATGATGATGAAAATGACAATGATAGTAACAGTGAATTACATTTCTCATTATGATACTGCCTTGAATGTGCATGGATGTAGGTTATCTGCTATAAAAAGTCTGTTACTTTATGAAAAATAATTGAATAGTTTGCATCAAACAAAAATGAAGCATTGCAGAAAGAAATATTTATTTTGCACTATTGTTTTTATATGCCTGTCAATTTAATAAATAATATTTCTGCTACAAAACAAACAAAAGATTATAATAAATCATTCAATTCAATGATGAAAGCTGCAAAGCAGTCATCAGTAAATAAATAAAAAAATAATATACACCTCAAAAAAGAATAGACAAAAGAAAGTAAGTAAAGTCTCACTTCTATCACTCTTGAAAAGTTTTGGTTTCAGTTTGTGTCAATTTAAAGGTTCAGTCTGAAATTATCTTCATGTTTATGTGTTAGTGGAAAGCAGGCGAGTCAGCCGACCCAATTTATGAGCAGCATTCTTGCGCTAACCATCGGCGCAACACCGGTCTTTGTTACGAGCCGCAGTTTCAGTGTAAACTTAGTAAAGGCGAGCTTCTTCGGCGATGATATGTACAGTATTAAATTTGACTTTTAGCGGACATTTGCGCTGAACACGCAGTGAATGCAACGCATGGAGATTCGGGCACCTTCTCCAAGAAGCGCGTACTCGATTGATCTCAGCTAGCGGATCATTATTCACCACGTGACGTGTCATGATCGCTTTCATCTGCGCCTCAACTTTAGGTGGGGTTTGCAAACCTGTGTGCTTTAAGTTTTCACTCTTCAGCCGTTCGCATTTCCCGTGGTCATAAAAGCTCCTTCCCTGTCATCTGACAGCGGAATACCTTGAGTGATTGACAGCTAATATGAACCAATTTAGCGGCAGGGAAGAGCGATTCAGCACGTTTTTAGAAAAAATCAAAACAGGTCGCACTACAACCATTATCTGCAGTCGCACTAATGCTCCCATATATATTATGAGGTCACATAGATTAATTTCCGGGCGCATATGCGACCAAAATGGTCGCAATTTCGAGTCCTGTACTAAGTTGACTTCTAGTTGGACCAAGCTCTCTGCACTGTCCTCTATCTATAGGAGAGTATAGGACAGACACTCTATCTATAAGAGTATCGACATTTAAGCTAAATTTAGAATACTTTATTGAAACATTTAATTTCAGTCAGCCTTTATCAATAAAACAAACAAAAGGTTATAATAGATTTGAAATTACGATCTCTAAACCATCCCCATCATTCCTCCTCCCTTCCTCGCCAAATCAAATGTTACCATGCGCCAACTTTGGCCAGTGAGCCCTAGTTTGGGCATTTCTGATCTAGATCCTAACACAAGCATCAGCAAAAGTGACATTAAGAAACTTCTGATCCTAATAAGAAAAACCCTGCCAAACACAACCAACACTAAGAAAGAAGAACGGTGAAGGTCATGTGATCGATTCCTTCAGGACAGACCGAAAATAAGAGTGACCTCGCGATTCTCTAAACATACACAGCTCCTCCTCAGCTGATGGGAGCCAGATGTGTGTCCTTACAGTAATAAAAGAGCATCAGTCACAACATCTCTCAGTATTTAAAAGCTGGTCAGACAGAGACCCTCTGCTGATAAATGGCTCTGTGCATTATCAGAGGAGAAGAAACGCAGCTCACTGACTCAAGTTTCCAGGATCTGTTGATTTCATGACAGCGTGATGAACAACATTAGTGCAGTCCGAAATAAACACTTACATTTATTTTGTGTGGATGGATGGATACTATAGACAGACGGACAGACAGACGGACGGACGGCGTAGGGGTGTAACGATTTATCGTTGTACGATTTATTGCGATGCAAAAATGTCTCGATATGCATCGTGGCGTTATGACGATTTGATTACGATATGACGTCCGTTTTCTCTTATTAGTTGAGCTGTTTGCACGTGAGCTACATTCCACCTGCTGTCGCACGTGAGTTCAGATTGCAGCAGCAGTAATGTTAGCAGACCAAGATGAGTGGAGCTGAAATAGAGGATGGCCCATGCTCTCAAAATCAGACGTCTGGCAATTTTTCGGTTGTACAGTCATTGCTTTAGACTCGTCCGCTTTTGACACGCATACTGTGTCAAACATCCTAAGTTTTAAAGTCTTCACAGTGATTTTCATACTTTGCACAGCGACAGGGATACCTCCTAATGGTGTTGAGAGAGTCGCATACTGTATTTATAAGGTACAATTCACCCTAAATATCATTCTGTCTTCATATAATGTTCCCGCCGCAAAATCAAACATGACGTGAGCTGACCGTGAGCTGTTACTACAGAGGGCGGACTGATAGACGCGCGCGTATGGCAAGCCGTTTTAGCATTTAAACCTTTGATCTGACTATCCATAAATATATTTAGAGACATCTCTAATTATATTTTGACTAGTCATAATTATAATTCGACTAGTTAGAATAACAATTAGAGATATCTGCAATTACAAGTGTACTAGTACGAAATCAGATTGGAGATATCTGCAAATATATTATGACTAGTCATATTCCTCCATTGACTTCCATTGAAAAATATTTGCAGATATCTCTAAATGAGTTTTGACCAGTCACAATTGTAATTAGAGATATCTCTAAATGAATTTAATTAAATATGAATTAAATACCTGGAAATGTGGATTTTTTTTTTGCACACACAAAAAACGCACGTGACCAAGCAAAGCCTTAAGCTCTTACTGTTAAATTCAATTGAATAGAAAGCTTTTTTTTTTTGCACCTTTACTTAAATTGTTCCTTAATTTTGTCTCTGTCATTTCAATAATATTTTTAAGAAGTTTTTAAGTTGTTTTATTTTCCAGAGACAGGCCTGTTTAATTTATTTTCTTAAACAAGGTTCAGTTTAACAAGTTGAAACAAAAGAAATACATAAAAATAGTTTACTTGGTAAAATTTGCATTTCAGTTTAATTTTCAATTTCTATTCCAAATATCGTGATACATATCGAATCGTGAACATTATATCGTGATACACATCGTATCGTGAGCTGAGTGTATCGTTACACCCCTAACGGACAGACAGACAGACAGACGGACAGACAGACAGATAGATTGATAGATGAGATAGATAGATTGATGTGACTAACTATGATTAATCTTTGCCCAGCACCAATTCTTTTTTAATATTTAAATGAAACGCACCTATGAAAAATATATGACTTGTCAGTAATCATCTTGCATGTTCCCGGAGTTACGTCTGACAGCCAGAAAACTTAGCAGACATGCAGAGAGACGTGTGGCGCTGCTGGGTGTTTGATATCCCACACTCACGGGACACTCGGCCACCGATAAGCCTCTATCTGCAGGGCGAGTCTGACTTCAGTGCTGAGGATACGTGACTCGACATAAACACAGACGTTTCAGGCCCATCAGAGGAGCTGCACATTTCCTCCATTTCACAAACACATTTAACTCTTGCGGAATGTTCACACTGACTCCCCTTTGGTTATGTTGGTGCTGTTTTTGCCCCATTGACTTCCATTATAATGACATTTTTTAATTGCAAAGGCATGACAGCATATAATCATGCGTTCTTGACTGTTGCTGGTTTTGCCTTGGGAAGAGGTAAAACGTCTAATTTATACTCTTGATCATCTGTTGGCAGCATTCACCCTTTAGATCAGGGGTACCCAAACTTTTTCTTATAAAGAGCCAAAAACCAAACTTGACTGTGGAACAAAGTTGAATATACCCAATCGCATACAAAATAATTTTATTAATTTTTTTACATAATACATGTGTGCGCTGTGCATATGTATTTTGTATATATTATAAATACTAGGGATGCACCGATATGGATTTTTTTGGCCGATATCGATAACCGATAACTCTTCAGATTTGGAGGCCGATAGCCTTTATATATATATATATATATATATATATATATATATATATATATATATATATATATATATATATATATGTATATATATATATATATATATATATATATATGGGTAAATATTTCAAAACCTTATATTTTTATACAGTGAAAAACTAATTTTATTTTTAAAAACTTCAAAAATGATTGAACTGGTCTCATTGAACTGAATAGTCTATACCCAAAGCAAAAAAGCTATAATTTGAAAATTGCGAGGTGATTATATAGACTTCTAATCATTCATTCATTCTTTCATTTTCTTGTCGGCTTAGTCTCTTTATTAATCCGGGGTCGCCACAGCGGAATGAACCACCAACTTATCCAGCACATTTTTACGCATCGGATGCCCTTCCAGCCGCAACCCATCTCTGGGAAACACACACACACACACACACACACACACACACACACACACACACACACACACACACACACACACACACACACACACACACACACACACACTACGGACAATTTAGCCTACCCAATTCACCTGTACCGCATGTCTTTGGACTGTGGGGGAAACCGGAGCACCCGGAGGAAACCCACGCGAACGCAGGGAGAACATGCAAACTCCACACAGAAATGCAACTGAGCCGAGGATCGAACCAGAAACCTTCTTGTTGTGAGCAGGTTAAATATATTTTGAATTAAATGAAAGAGCTAAGGACTAAAACCAACCCTAATGTTCTTGAATAAAACATATTACAGTAATGTAAGGTCTGAAAAAGCCTTGTCAGAAAAAGTTTTGACAGCTCAGAGCCACAGTACAAGCGAACAGCTAAATACAGAGAGTACTTTTTACTTTAGAAAATGCGGCATAGATTCATCCTATTTGGCGTTTTAGATTCTTTTGAACACATGTGGGTGCTGCATGTCAATCAGACAATCCTTCTGCACTCGTTCTTGCTGTCAATTGCGGGAAAGATGATCGATAAAAAGTTAAACTACTGTGAGTTTCACTCAACTGCAGATGCAGATTTACCCTCGGAGTCACAGAAGTTTGTATGTGTGTGTGTGTGTGTGTGGTGATTGCCCTCACGTACACTTGTTATAATCAATATGAATATTCTGATCAAACTAAAAACAATCTTACATCAACAACACATGGCAAGTGTTGATAATAACAAATAATCATATTAGATTACAAACAACCCAGCTAGTTGTTTAGCACGTGTGCATCTCTGCTTTTATGTTTACATGTAATGTTTTTCCTGGGGCGATTTAATGTCACTCTATCAAACATTTCTACAATGATAAGGAACATGGTTACTTACTGAGTTAAAGCACAGCAATAACACATGAAGAAAGGATTGAAGGAATAAACAGTGTGAGGAGAGATCCATTATAGTTCACTGGACAAGTCTGAACAAGTTCCACCCATGCATTTGCAAGGCAGGCAGTTCTGTGCAATTACCTAATTTATCGGCTTAAAGATATCGGCCTAATTAAGACATCGGATCAATAACGATAATCTTAAAAATAGCATTTATCAGCCGATAACGATATGGTCGCCGATATATCGTGCATCCCTAATAAATACAGACAATTCATGTATATATTTAAGAAATGTTATTAGTATCTAGACACAAAATGTCCATGTATATGATACAAATTATATACACATTTAAAAATTTTGTAGGTTGGTTTTTATGTATGTGTAAACATGTATGCAACACCTAAACATGTTTGCATTATTTTACATATTCATAATAATTATATATAATACACACATATATAGTTGAAGTTAGGGTTGGGCAATATTGAACCAATTTGGCATTGTACGATGTCAAATGTAAAACATTGGGATGGACGATGGCATCATCTTCATAGGCGAGGGAAAATTAGTTTTTTTATGAATAATTAATTAATAACGAATTCATTATTTGTAGCCTACCGTTTCAACTACCTGACCTGCATGCTCTTTGTTTTACCCATAACCAAATCATAAATAAATAAAGATAAATTACACACATAATTACCAAACCGTATTAAAATTAAACTTGCCATGGGCAATTTCCTAAATTATTTGCTAATATTGAAAAATAACTAAAAAAACATTGCTTTTAAACATATTAATTAATGATGCAGTATAATTTTAAACATTTTGCAATGAACTTAATATAGTAAAAACATAAGCAATCACATTTATAACACAATTGAGATCAAAGCTGAATACATTAGTCGAGCTGCTCCTGTCTTTGCCTTGATTTGCTCATGTCTTGTGCATTATGTTTTATCCGTCAAGTGACAGTATTACCATTTTAAAAGTCTGATTCATTAACATTTAATTTGAGTAGGCTTTTTATTAGCTCCTCAATTAAACAAACAAACAAAAAAAAACATAATGGTTCGGTTAAATTGAAAACGACGATCTCTGTCAAAGGCATTCACCCCAATCAACTCCCAATTCAACGTCTCTTTTCAGATAGGATGGGGAGCCAAACCAAAGGTTATTGGCTAACTTTGGGCTCTACTTTGCGCAACTCTGCTTTAGATAGAGCTGTGCAAAAAGGTTTCTGGCTTTTGATTTGGAGTTCTGTGGAGTAAAACAGCATACAGATTATAGTATGCGTGCAAAAAATACACTTACTATGTTTACAATGAGTGTTAAGGGGCTTATTTTGATTTTCTCAGACCTATCAAGGCTGTGTCTCTCTTACACTCTCACACACACTATACTCAAAAGCTAGAAACTATACTTTGCACTGTAACTGATGATCAACAGTAAAAACTACAAATCTGACCTCTTCCCAATAAGGAAAACCACCAACAATCAAGAATGCACGATTAAATGGTGTCATGGCTTTGCAATCAAAATGAAAATCAATGGAGTCAATGGAAGTTCATGGGGTAAAAACAGCCCCCAACATAACGAAAGGGTAGTAAATTTGTGTTTTGATCATTTTTTTCAAGCATTATTCCAAAATATATGTAAAAATATGATTTGTCATCAAAAATCATTACCATTTGCTGAAACACAGAAAAAGCTGTGGCCAAATGACCTCAGAGTGGGTGAAAACATCCCCAACAGCACACAAAGGGTTAAAAAAAACCTCCGTCATCATTTACTCAATCAAATATTGTTGAAACACAGACGACTTTCTCTCACATGAGGAACAGAGAGAAGCTGAAGTCTTTACATCCTCCTATGAAAACACTGGTTTACACGCACACACATGAATAACACTGCATCCTTACTACATGTGATTCAACGTTGTGACTATTTCCCATATTAAAATGAGTTTATTTCATATCTATCTGCAACTACAATGCACAAAACATCTATTTAGGAAATGGTTTTTAGTCCTGTGACGTCACGGCTAATCCTGTCACAATAGTTATTCGTTGTGTGATATATTGCACCAAATATATTACGATAAACAATATTACTGTCATTTTAAGACCATTTATGCCACTTATTATGTACTGCCAGAATAATAATCATCACAATGCAAGTACACGCTTCTAAAAAACACATCATATTTTATTCCTAATTTAATTATAGTCATTTTAACAGTTTAATAATCAGGCATTGGAGTCAGAATGTGAAAACACGTATCCTAAATAAATTAACAAATAAGATTTAAAAATTAATTATTAATTTAAAAATTAATATTAACAAATAAGAGCAAGGTCAAGAGTAACAGGCTGCGATATTTGCAGCCAGAGCTATTTTCAGATTATCGTCAGACACCCACATGAAAATATACTATAGTAATTTATAGTAAACACTACAGTATTTTAACCATACTCCACCAATAAAGATAGAGATGTTGCACAATCAGCTCAAATGTTGCTGAAATTGTAATGTATGGGCAATATATATGGCATCACCAAAAATGAGTGAGGTCATGTCCATGTATTGTCACTATATATATAGATTATTGTGAAAGGCCTAGTCGTAGCTGAACAACAGCATAAACTACAATGACAATGATCACCTCAGGTACTGATTATGTGCTTATTTCCCTGCTAAATGCTACTGATGTGAGATCGAAGACCAATTTAAATGGAATTTATGAATATAATAGCAGAAAGCTTATGTTAGGTCTGATAAATAACTAGCAAACATAAAGCTTATATATGAATGTTACAACTTTGACTGTGCAAACCAGCAAATATAAGTCACTTAGCATGTACTTTTAATAAATGTTAAGAGATAAGAGGTTTAATATGTATTAATAAGATTATAAAGCTTACTTTAATGGGAGTCTAGTGCACTTCTGCACTTCTGAACGCGTGTGGTATTAAATGTTTCTTGTCAAACAGGCTTGTAGGCCTGTCACTATAATAAATAAATATTCGCACAACACATTGACATGAGTTCGGTCATTTTTGGTGATGCAATTTATATCACCTATACATAAACCAAGCAACATTTCAGCTGATTGTGCAACATCCCTATTTCTGGAGGTGTCAGAGTCAGTATGGTTAGAAACACTGTAGTATTTACTTTAAATGACTTGAAGTATATTTTCATGTGGGTGTCTGATGATTGAAAATAGATCTGGTAGCAGATATCACAGCCTCTTATATATTATTAGTAATACAATATTGACCTTTAATACAACAGTAAGATTTACGAACTGTTCCTCTAGTTTTACTTGCTCTTTTTAAAAGTATCAAACTAAACTGCAACACATGCACAAAAGACAGCAGGAGCATTTATAGCAAATAAACTAATGTGAATATTATCCCGATTGCTTTTTAAGCGCTGTCTTACACCGCTGTCTTCACCTGCTCAACAGAAAGGGCTGCGCTTGGCTTTAGAAATGAAAGCGCTGTTCTATCGCATGGGGGCGCCGCAGTGTTACGTTCATGTATATATAATATTTGATTATTATATTTAACCATATCTAAAGATATTTAATAACCTTTTGGCTGTTTTTTTAACTTATTTAATAGCCTTCTGCATTTGCATGACGTTTGATCTTGAATAATAATGAAAAAACAAATGCAAATCACCACGCTCTAAAAGCTAAATAGGCACTGACACTGAAATGAGTTCAAACAAGACTCGATACAACAGTGCAGCGCGGGACAGGATTTGATGGTGAATACGATTTCGATTATGGCTTCTAACGATTATGAAAAACCATTAATCGAGATAAACGATTATTGCATCATATATCAAAAGCGCGAAAGACCGCGTGCTTATGTGAGTGTGCAACACGCGCACACGCATAAGCACGCGGTCAGCATTCGGTCTCATTCGCATACTGAGACGAGCAGAGGAGCGCAGACATCTAAAGTCATCTTAACATCAGCTCTTTAATGGTCAAATAGGTGTCAAAACACGGTGATTAGTGATTATTCATATTAACTAGGGATGGGAAGATTCATCGATATGTATCGATACGCGGTCATGTGCGTGCACGATGCGAGTGCATCGGTTGAGCAGCAGAGGACGAATGAAATTTTGGAAGCAAATCGAGATGCATCGGTTTTTGCGAGATGCATCGATTTTTCCGAGATACAGCTTATATTTTTAACATAGAATGTATTTTTTATTTAATAACAAGTGTTGTCAACCTGTTTTGGCGCATAATTTAATCGACCTACATTAAGTAAGCCTTAGCAACGGATTTGCGGATGTGTACACTTACACTACAACTCAGTGTATCAGGTGTGCGGATGAAGCTAGTGGTGCGCCCTCAGAAAGCGCGAGAAGCAAAACAAACATTTTATTCCCCACTGAGTTTTAAATCTAAAGTATGGCAACATTATGGATTTAAGGATGGACGACTTGACAGGACAGATGCAATTTGCAAAATGTGCCGCATATCTGTAAAATACGCGGGCAGTACGACTAATCTGAAATCTCACTTGAAGCAGCGCCACGGTGTTGTTGTGAAAGCATCTTCCAGTGTTCCTGCATCCCCGCCTTCCTGCACTGCTTCAACTGTAGCTACCAGCTCCAAAAGTGGTGAGAAAAGCATTGCAAGTTTTTTTTCCATGCGCAACAGTTCTGCTCGCTCTACGCCAATAACGAATGCTATTGCATTGTTCATCTGCAAAGATATTCAGCCTAGTGTCACGGAGAACGAAGGTTTTAAACACCTCCTCCTGTTAATTTTTATTTAATTATAATAATCTTATTAATAATAATAATGATAAAAATAATGGGTGTCACGGTGGCACAGTGGGTAGTTTGACCACCTCACAGCAAGAAGATTGCTGGTTTGTTATATTTTTATTAGCCTGTTGTTTACAGTGACAGTGATGTTTCAAAGCAGCATAACACTGCTAGTTCACCACCTTAAGTTTTGAATATTCAGTGGCAAAATATATTTGTAAAACTTGTTTTCATAGTTGAAAAGTTAAATCACAATTCTTGTTGTGCAATGCTAAACCTTTATGTTGAAAGAGTGCAAATATATATATATATATTTTAATATATATTGCACTTATACATTCTGTTTATCTTGAAATACTTAAATAATATGTGCTATATGTTCTAAAATGGCCCTCTACTGTAAACTGACACTCTGGCTCTGAGAGAAAAGCCAGTTTGTAAAAAAAGTCTTGGTTTTGCTTGGTTAATAAATAATCAAACTCATTCAATGGCACAGCATCCTCTTTCACATCATCTCATAAACTTGATTTAATTAGTTAGTGCTGAATTATCGCATTGTATCGTGATATGGGTGTGAATCGTATCGTGTTGCATCGCAATGTCACAAATGTATCGCTAATATCGGATCGGATCGGCATTATAGCTTAGATGCCCAACCCTAATATTAACCCTCATTTGCGTAATAAACAAACGAGTTGAGAATCAAAAGACACGTGAAGAGAAACCATCAAAGTGACAGTGCGAAATGCTGCCACCTGTTTTATCATTAATCAAACCACGAGAACATCCCTTACTGCTCCTGACTGAAGGATTTTTGTAGCTAAAGTGTTTTTCTTAGGGTGAAGATGCTTAAATCACAGTTTGTTTCATATTTTTATTCTATTGTATTAATTTCTCTTTCCTTTGCAGGGTGGAAAATAACTGTATATATACAGTTGAAGTCAAAATTATTAGCTCTCCTGAAGATTAGCAACCCTTTTCCTGCAATTTCTGTTTAATGGAAAGAAGTTTTTTTTAAACTTATTTCTGAACACAATAGTTTTGATATCTCATGTCTAATTACTGATTTGATCTTTGCTATGATGACAGTACATAACATTTTACTAGATGTTTTTCAAAATACAAGCATTCAGATTAAAGTGCAATTCAAAGGCTTAATTAGGGTAATAAGGCAAGTCATTATATAACAGTAGTTTCTTCTGCAGACAATCAAAAATATTTATTGCTTAAGGGGGCTAATAATATTGACCTTAAATTGGTTTCAAAATATTTAAACCTGCTTTTATTCTAGCTAAAATAAAACAAATAAGACTTTCTCCAGAAGAACAAAAATATTAGAGGAAATACTGTTAAAATTCCTTGCTCTGTTTAACATAATTTGGGAAATAGTAATTAAAAGTGCAGAGTTACTGAAGTTTGTTCTGCGCACTTGCGGTTCTTTTTTAGTTACTTCTTTGGTTTGGTGCGTTAATCTGATCGTTACTATTATTCAAAAGAAGGTAATGATTCGCACTCAATTGCTTCATACTGTTTTTATTTTTACTTTTTCTTACATTTTACGGGTGATAACAGACAAACAGACGTTTCGGCACAAAGCCTTCCTCAGTGTGTGACACATTCTCCAACTTCAACCTTTTATTCCATAGTCAATCACAATGTGCAATTAGTTAAACCGTCACTCTCATTTCATTATCAATTAATCACACAATAACTTATAATCTTCCCAGCAATGACAATAAACATTCTTCCCATTTCCGACCTCACTCCACAGAGATAAAGTGCATCAACCACTGTTACTGAATGTTACTGAAAGTAAATGTATTTTGCAAGTAATTGACCATGATATTGTAACGAAAAGGAGAGGTCTGAAACTTGATGTTTGATGTGCTGTTTTCTTGCGAGATTATGTTTTGGAAGGAAAAGGTATTTTTCGAGTAATTGATCATGATATATTGTAGTGTAAATTGTTAAAATATAATGATAATTGATATGATGTTTTCCTATGTAGTAATGGTTTTTGAATGCAAGTTTTTTTCGTATGTCTTGCAAATCGTTTTTGAATATGCAGGTAAATGTCTCCTGTATAATTGGTTGTAAGAGTAGAGATGAAGGTAAGACTTGTTATTTTTAATCTTTGGGTAATTGTTAAATGTAGAAAACTTTTAATGTCAACTGTTAGAAATTTTTTTGTATTGATGTACACCTGATTAGTGATGGTGGTTGATGCACTTTATCTCTGTGGAGTGAGGTTGGAAATGGGAAGAATGTTTATTGTCATTGCTGGGAAGATTATAAGTTATTGTGTGATTAATTGATAATGAAATGAGAGTGACGGTTTAACTAATTGCACATTGTGATTGACTATGGAATAAAAGGGTGGAGTTGGAGAATGTGTCACACACTGAGGAAGGCTTTGTGCCGAAACGTCTGTTTGTCTGTTATCACCCGTAAAATGTAAGAAAAAGTAAAAATAAAAACAGTATGAAGCAATTGAGTGCGAATCATTGCCTTCTTTTGAAAAATAGTAATTAAAAAAAACAAAATTCTCAGGAGCGCTAATAATTTTGACTTCAACTGATAATCGCTTAGAATAATCGTGATTACAATTATGACCAAAATAATCGTGATTATGATTTTTTCAGCCCTAGTTCATGCCGGTATCTGCTGCAAAATGGATATAATATACATCTAGGCACAAAACAAACAAGGATGCTGTAAGATTCTTTCAGAAGGGAGGCGGATGGAGGACTCGTTTTCCATGTTTTTGTTCAGTTGAGCGCGAACAAAATGGGAATACTATCGTCGATCGGCACAACCCTAAACCAATTTTCACTTTTTAGTGAAAAGTGTGTGCCCTAACAGTGTTGATAGCAGCGTGGGACACACATATGACCAACAACATCTCAAAACATGTGTTTTGGTGTTTCCTGACCCTTTAAGAATAAAATATTATGCGGATGAGTGCACTTACGTTGTGATGATATTATATTGTCATTCTGGCATACTATAATGAGGGGTATAAAATGATCATAAAATGACAATAATATAGTTTATCGGGATATATTCTGGTGCAATATATTGTATGACTAAAAAAAGGATATCATGACAGGCCTGAATGCTTGACGAGTAGATGTAATGCAGCACAAAACTCCATGCATGTAAGCCATACAGATGGGAATGTTGCAGAAGAATTCTAACAGAATTTGTCAACCTTAAGGAATTTTACAGAAGCCTATAATGATGTGTGTAACAGAATAACGCGGATCGTTAAAGTGCAAGAGAGACTCGTGAAACCGAGCTGCGGATTGACAAGGGAAAACATGTCAGATTCTTCATGACAGTATGTGAGCCGCAGGCACCGTGTCCTCATTCTTCTGTGATTCTGGCATGTTAATGACTTTCCACTTAGGCAAATTATACTGATAGTAAAAAACAGCCCCCAAAACATGACGAGTTATAGATAATAGAGTAATAAAGGTGTTTTCAGAGCAGCAGAGTATGATTGCATGCGGGAAAGACCCAGAGAGCCAGAAAAAGAAAGTTTATCATTATAAAAACAGAGCATTATGGGCAGATGGAGAAACACAGGGCCGTCTGGGCGAACACACCCATGAGGTCTAACGTTTCGTTCCCAAAGCTTACGCTCAACGCCAGCTCATTCTGAACATAAATCTTCTCAAAACCAAAAGCGTGAATAGAAAACCCCTCCAGAAAAGGGCAAAAGCGCAGCTCCATTCAGCACCTGCCTGTCGCCGGCGGCCAGGGTTTCAGGGCTTTTGGACGTTGCAGTGAATCAATTAGTCATATGAGCTTGCTGCGAGTTCTGAGCCAAAGCAAACTAAACCAGAGGGAGAGGCGCAGCCGCGGGCTGTTTATGAGCAACAAAAACATCACAGATCTAATTGTGAAACACTTGTAGAAATGAAGCTCGACTCCAAGCAAACGACGAGAGCCAAGAGCTTCAAACCCAAGTTTACAGGCCGTCGAAGAGCGCAAAAGCTGCGATCACGCGCCAGCAAACAGCCATAGGGTTAGCTTTCACAATAGCAAGCGTAAAGGACCCAGCGAAAGAATGCTCGGCGGATGCTTTCATGAGACGCAGCTGCCCGACCGCTTAACATAAACACAAAGACGAGACACACACGTCTCATTTCATTAGCGAGAACCTCACGTTCACTTCAGACCTGCGGCTGCTCGCAAAAGCTGTGAAGAAGCGTCAATAAACGAGCCTGCGCAAGAGTTTGTTTTACTGTATGTTCATCTGGAAACCGGCCGCTGGTTAAATTGTTACCAGGCAATAACCCACATTTGCACAGCGAGCCACAGCGACACGCACAAAGACTGCATTCATGTGCTCTCCACAAACCCACTGATGGCAAACACACGCTCACCTGAAAACATCCTCAACTTCACCCGGAATGACTGACATTATAATTTCAGACGCGAGTTCAGCAGAAAGTTCGTGCTGCTCTTTTAGTGTCAGTCTGCAAAAATGACCACAAAGCGTGAGAGGACTTCACATGACCTGTGACCTAAAGTGAATTATAGAGCACATGATGATTTGCCTGAAGAACAGACTGAATTTTACGCCATTTACTGCTGTCTGTGTCTCTTGCGTTTCACCTACTAAACTGAAGACACGTGTCGGGAACATCTGTGCCGTTCTTTAAGGCATAGTTCACTCAAAAATGAGAATGTCCTCACTTTTTACTCACCCTCAAGTGGTTATAAACCTTTATGAGTTTCTTTCTTCTGTTGAACACAAAAGACGACATTCTGAGGAAAGCTGGAAACCGGTAACCATTGACTTTCATGTTAGGGAAAACAAACACATTGAAAGTCAATGGTTACCAGTTTTCAGCGTTCTTTAAAATATCTTCTTTTGTGTTCAACAGAAGAAAGGTTTTAAATAAGGGTGAATAAATGATGACCGAATTTTCATTTTTGGGTGAACTATCCCTTTAATGCGAGACCTAAAATACTTATTTATTGCACACAGACATCACAATTACGCAAGACACACCAATTGCATTTGTTTACATGTTATAGCATGCCTGCTAACTAAAAATAAAATTGTAACAAAAAAAAAAGGTTAATTTTGAATAAATATAAATAACATTGTACATTACATTTACACAGAAAAAGCAACATGTGAGTACTGAAGATCTGCAATATAGGGAATTAATTATAAATGAATTAGGTCTGCACAATATATTGTTGCAGCATCAATATCATAATGTGATCATTCACAATAGTCACATCACAGGATATGCAATGCTGAGTTTGCATAGTAATTTATCATTTGCATGTGTTTTTGAGGCCTGTGACTGCATGAGGATTTTTAAAGCATCAGAAATTGTACCATTTGTAACTTTATATCGATCAAAGTCTAATTTCTGTTTAGTTTGCTTTTGATTACGACCTTTATCGGATTCAATTAATCAAAAATTGCTATGTGCATGGTGGACTCTTAATCAGAGTATTGTTTTAATTAGAGCTGCACAATTAATCGTTGAAAGATCGCAATCTCGATTCGACCCCCTAGACCAGTGGTTCTCAAACTGTGGTACGTGTACCACAAGTGGTACGGAGGCTTCCTTTAGTGGTACGCGGAGGAATGAAATATGTCATGTACATGCTACACACATTTCAAAATTTATCAAAAATGATGGATATAATATGCCATATATGACATATAGCCTATATTTCTGAGGTAATCTGCCAGGTTTTTTTTAACTGTGCAGAGTTGTAGCTGCTTTATTGGGCCTACGACGCTACTTTATTTCAATACTGCTCATTTTGGTGGTACTTGGAGAAACAATTTTTTTCTGAGGTGGTACTTGATGAAAAAAGTTTGAGAACCACTGCCCTAGACGATTTTAATCTAGCATTTCTACGATTCTGTCAATCCCATTTTCAAGATTACATTGACACCTCTAAATGATGTTGAATGAGTCGCATACTGTATTCATAAGGTATAATTCACCTAAAAATGTCATGTTGGTTTCATATAATGATGTTTTCGCGGCCGGGAAATCACACGTGATGTGAGCTGCTGACCGTTAGCGATTATCACAGGGCGTGCGCGCTCTACTTAATGACAGACACGCGTGCGTCTACTTTAGTGAACAGAACCTGCAAATGTTGTGAGTAACAGGTAATATGGTTGTACATAATATTCAGTTTGTGGCACTGAGTGATCGCTTGAGAGGCGCGTGAAGTATGAACAAGCACTTAGCAGTCAAAATTAAACCGAAAGTGTGCACTTCATTTAAATGATCATATGGCATTTTAAAGTTGTAATTACGGCAAGCATTTGATATGTTTTTTTCTTTCATAGCGAACACACAGTTATGCATGAAAATTAATGCTTACAATGTCAGTATAACTACTCTAGCCTATATTGTTGAACATAATCTGATAATGGCAAATGTCTGATTTTACCAGAGAATAAATTTGTCTAATATGACAGATTGCAAGCATATATCTCAAACATAATAATTCGATATTATAATTATTATAAGTAGAATAGAATTATTTATAAAAACCAGTAAACCTACACATAATATTATTATCGATGTTGTGCCATATGTTTGTTTTTACCATACCTTTATTTTACATATACAGAATCATGAGAAAATCGTGATCTTTATTTTAAGCAAAAGAAAAATTGCGATTCTCATTTTAGCCAGAATCGTGCAGCTCTAGTTTTAATCATATTAAAATCGGAGTATTGGTGTCCATGTAAATATGGTGAAACTAAAACGATGGGCCCTATCATACACCCGGCACAATAAGGCGCAAGAAATGTTGCTATTTTCAGGCCATAATTTTCCCGATATTTTATATATCATTTAATTATTTACACAATGCATACAGCTACGCAGTATTATTTTACATTTGATCATTCAGTTACTGCACCTGAATACTGTTACTGTACGTTCACACCGAAAGCAGCGAGAGCG
>NC_141032.1:49340000-49350000 GCF_052040795.2 Danio rerio | reverse complement strand
CTTAATATAAAGGAAACGGATGAGTTATAAAAAAATTCACCCCCTCACAGTTGTCATGAAGGGTAATATTAGCCGTATTAACCAAAATCGTTTTTTGTAGCAGGCTGTAAACACCTTTTTTTCTGCTGTAAAGTTGGCCATTCTAACAGTGGGCTCAATTGAAATTTGCTCTGTTTTGGAGCCAGGAGCGGCCAGGACTAGCGGAATTTCGGATGAATTGCAGTTTTAGTTACTTCCGTATTGGCTTCCTGAGGGAGAGCGGGAGGTTGCCGCTTGGTCACAGTCCCAGAATACATGCATCACAGAACCAACATTGGATTTGCACTTAAAACAACCCTGAGAAACATTAGGAAATATCTTATTTAGACAAACTGGCGCAAAATAAGTTGTGTAAGTGTAAAAGAATTGAAAATTTTGCTCATGGTTTGATACTGTGGACCCTTTGGATATGCCAGAACAGACCGAAAGCCATTCTTCTTCACTAATATTTGTTCCACAGCCTTTCTCCCATAAAACTTTCAAGGAGGTAAGAGAAGAACACCCTACATTAGATAACATTGAGTAAGAAAGATATCTTCCCTTTGAGGGAAAATGAAGAATACAATTGTTTTTCCATGTCAGAAAGATCAAGACGAACCCAGCCATCCTTAAGGGATGATTCTAGAAAATGTCGTAGCTGCAAATATTTATGAACATTGTTATTTGGTAAATGAAATTCCTGTTTTAATAATTGAAATGATTTACACAGCAGTTTTTTTTTTAACAAGAGGTATATGGAGAAGTATTTAACCGTTTGCTGTATTTAATAAATGATGATAATAATATTAATTATATTCATTTTGGTCATGTGTGACAGTGAAAATGCAACGTCACGTCAACAACCCATGTCTGAAAGCAGAATAAAACACACAAACATAAGCAGAGGGATTTGAACAAGTGTCTAACATCACTTAGGCAAAGGTCAAAATCTCCCTCTTCTATGTCAAAGGAACAGTAAAACCTGTTCTGCGCTCGCTTTCCAATGTCTAACAATGACAGAATGATGTCTATCGCCCAGATACACCCAAGCATTCACTACAAACATCAACCAAAACAATCCTCTACACTAGGAAATGAATTTGCCCTGAGTGAAAATGTTGCAGAAACACAAACAGGCAGCTCTGCAAACACAAGCAATCAACACGTTTCAATGAGGTGAAAGGCACAGCCGGCTGGTTTGGTCAGAACAGAGTCATCGTTTACCATGAAACACACACACACACACACTGCGGGTGCCGTACACACAGGACGTCTGCCAGTTCAGCGGAAAATGACGGCTGGAGGTGAGAAACAAACACACATTCATAGCAGCGACGGGAGGAAAAACTGGCTTCCCCAGGAACAGATTGTGTTGCATGTCACAACGCTTCAGTGCATCACATGCAGCGGCTCCATGCAAAACAAGACCTGCAGAACACGATTATTCGCAGTTCCTCTTCGATACTCGCCACTAACTCAGGCAGAAGTGAAAAATCCCTCATTTGCATACGGCCTGTTCACAAACTAACAAGCTGCTCGTGTGCTGATAACTGGATAAACACAATCTGGAGGAACTCTAGAGCTGCTCGCATTGTGATTAGATGTCTTGTGGCGCACTTTTTGGTTATATTTATCATCACTCAATATTACTCATCACTCCTGTTGCATCTAATAACGACATTAAAATACTCCTAATTCTTAGAGTATTCAGATACTGAATGCTGTAGAGTTACTGAATATAATGAAAATGGTTTATTGCAGGGGTTCTCAACTGGTTTGGCCATGGGACCCACATTTTTAGGAACTATAATACAATTTTAGGAATATACTTAATTTGTGTTTATTTGTTAACATAAACAAGTAGTGACAGATACATCATAATAAATTCACCAAGACTTGCAAATAAACACTATTTTATTCCTGTCATTTAACAAAATGGATCAAATTCTAGAAATATTACAAAGTAAAAACGGCAAATACTGTTAATAATAAACTGTTAATAAAACATGTTTTCTGGTTTCTGAATGTTGTTGTTGTAATTTAGAAGGTTTCATGCTCTCTTATGAGGGCACCTCACTAAATATGACACTGAGGCTTCAAGTCTTTTTTGTCGTATATATATATATACAGGGCTCAACAATAAGGACTGCCCGGTGGCCCAGGGCCAGCGTGAGAGACGCTTGGGACAGTAGACAGGATAATTACTGGCCCGATTGGGACAGTGCTGCCTTGTCACTAACATTTAATTGGTTTGCGACTATTTGTCAATTGCGTGCATTTTAAGTTTAGTCTTTAAACACTACCTTCTCTGTGATGTCGTAAACACCATATTGCTTTTTGGTTCCTCTTGTCTGATTTGATGTTTTGAGCATGCAATTTTTTCCCGTAACCTGATAACAGCCAGTACAGCGAAGAAACGGCAACATGGCGGCAAGATCAAATTATAAGGCTAAAAGAAAATGTCTGTTTCTAACGTCTTGGAAGCAGACATTTACGTGTGAACAATGCGACAAACAAAAGTGATAAAAAAAAATGAAAAAAGTGATGTTTTGCACGGTTTGCCATCAGTTTGACAAGTCGGCCACCTTTTGTTAAATAATTTCGAACCACAATAAAATACCTCCACATTTTCCCCTGCTCTTTTTGTTTGGAAAACACTTTTATTAATATGTTTTAAGTATTGAAATTCTAGATTCACTTTATTTTTGACACATTATTTAAAATATGTGGCAAAAAATAGCTATTAACTTCCCTTTTTTTTGGTGGGGCCAGTGAAAATTTGGTAGGGCAAGTAAAAATCTGAACCACTGGCCCAATCGGACCAGTAGAAAAAATCCTTAGCGTTGAACCCTGATATATATATATATATATATATATATATATATATATATATATATATATATATATATATATATATATATATATATATACATACATATATATATACTTTACATATTCAGGGTCGTACTTGCGTTTCGACATATTTGTTGCAATAATTAAATGAAACTTCACATGTCAAACGGTAGTGTTGTCTCGCACGCATTTCAAAATAAAAGTCCAGCATAAGCAAATTAAGTAGAAAATTTTACTTTTGTTTTTTTATTATCACACACTCCGCGACCCACTGAAAAAGTTCCCGAGAAACACTGGTTTACAGCATAAAAACTATGAATGCTGAATTTACTATTATACTGATTCCTTTCAATGTGTTTAATAGTATGAAAACTGAATATCCTAAGATAATGAATACTTCAAATATAGTTCATAGTCTAAAAACAATGAATACCGAATATCCTAAAACCCCAAATAGACAATCTGTATGTGTTTAATAGACGATGAAAAGTGAATGCCCTAAAATACTAAATACTTGGGGCATGTTTAATACTCTTAAAATAAAAAATCCTGAATATCCTATAATACTGAATCCTATCCACATGTTTAATACATGGTTTCCGCTACATTCATTCTTCCGTGGCGGGGCACCACACCAAAACTCATCCCGCCACGGCTACAACAGCTTTCAGTTATGATGAACAGAGTTTCCATAATTATACTTTATTTATAGATAAAGGTCTGTGGCTCTGCATATAATGACTTTATCTTGCTGTAGTTTATAGCTGTTTTACTTTACTTCAGGACGCATTAATGCTGCGGTCCGCTCCGCAAGTCTATAAGAGACATTCATAAATATTCCTAGCAAATCTAATAAATGCTGGAGACATACTCGGTACATAAACACAATAAATCACACTTCAGTCTTGTTTATTTGAGGGCGCGCAAGAAAATCTGCACTTGAGCAGCGTATATTTGAGGGCACACAAGAAGTTTTGTGCACGAACAGAGGAAATCGGCGCTCAAGCAGAGATTGACATGCTCGTAGGCTATTACATGAATGCATCTGGACTTAATACTGCGCCCACGACATTTGTCAATGAAATAACGCCACATGTAGTGGTAGATCTGTGTAAAATGCCCAACAGAGTCTGCCGCCACAGCTGGAAAAAATCCTAGAGGAAACACTGTAATACACTCAAAACTGTGAAAATTGAATACCTAAGCAAGGTTCAATGCTAAGGATTTTTTCTACTGGCCCGATCGGACTAGTGGTTCAGATTTTTACTTGCTCTGCCAATATTTTCACTGTCCTTCCCAAAAAAAAAAAAAAAACGTTAATAGCCACAAATTTAAAAAAAAGAAAAATGAGTTAAAATGCTTGTAAATCTAGAATTTAAATATTTGAAAAATGTTAATAAATGTATAATGACCAAAATTTAAAGTGTTTTGCAAACAAAAGTAGAAAAATGTGCATTAATTTTATTGCAAAACTAAAGATGGCTGACCTGCCAAACTGACGTCAAACTGTACAAAACATCCCTTCGATTTTTTAGTCGTGGTGTACCCTCGTAAATGTCTGCTTTCGAGACGTTAGAAACAAATGTTTTCCTTTAGCATTATCACTTGATGTTGCCACCATGTTGCTGTCTCTTTGCTGTACTGGTTGTTACAGAAAAAATAACATGCTTACAACATCCAATCAGATAAGAGGAACCGAGAAGGTAGCATTTAAAAACTTATAAACACAAACTGTTTCTTGATTCTAAGACTGTATTTGCAAGCAATTGACAAATAGTCACAGGCAAATTCAACTTTAGTGACAGCCAGGGCATCAGTGGCCCAATCGGGCCAGTAACAATCCTGTCTACTGTCCCGAGCATCTCACACGCTGGCCCCGGGCCATCGGGCAGTCCTTATTGTTGAGCCCTGCCCTAGGATACAGCATACTTTGCTGAATTCTGAATACTTCACTAATGCTTAGTCTAAAATTAATGAATGCTAATTATGCTAAGATACTGAATAATCTTGAAGTACTGAGTACTTACAACATGTTTAATACTCTGAAAATTATGAATGCTCAAAGTCCTACGACATTTTTAACTTGTTCAATATAAGATAATGAATACTTTAGAAGTACTTCGAGGACGTTTAATGCTCAAAAAATAAGTACTGAATATCCTATGATATTGAATCATTTCAACTTGTTTATCATTGTGAAAGCAATAAATCCTACCATACTAGAACTTATGAATAATTCAAAAATGTTTAATGCTATTAAAGCAATGCATATTGAATATACTAAATACTCTAGAAAACTTTTCAAACATTTAACACTGAAAAATATTTAATAATTCTGAATATCCTAAGATACTTCACTCAAAACAATACTGAATAGCAAAACTGAAAGCACCGAACATGTTTAACACTCTAAAAATAATGAATATTGAATATCCTAAAACACCAAATAGGCAATCTAAATGCGTTTAATACTCTAAAGACAATGAAAGTGAATGCCCCAAGATAGTAAATACTTAGGGCATGTTTAATACTCTTAAAATAAAAAATCCTGAATATCTTTTGCTACTGAATCCTATCAACATGTTTAATACACTCAAAACAGTGAAAAATGAATACCTCAGGACACAGCATACTCTGCTGAATTCGAAATACTTCACTAATGTTTAGTCTAATGAATAATCTAGAAGTACTGAGTACTTAGAATGTGTTTAATACTCTGAAAATTATGAATGCTCAAAATCCTAAGACACTTTGAACTTGTTTAATGTCCTAAGATACTGAATACTTTAGAAGTACTTTGAGGAAGTTTAATGCTCTAACAATAACACGAATATCCTGAATATGCAATGATACTGAATCATACCAACGTGTTTCTTAAAACAATAAACACTGTATATCCTACTAAATAACATACTAAAATACCATAGAAAAACTCAAAAATGTTTAATACTATTAAAGCAATGCATATTAATTATACTAAATACTCTAGAAAACTTCTTAAACATTTACTACTGTAAAAAAATAATAAATTCTGAATATCCTAAGATACTGAACACTCAAAACAATACTGAATAGCAAAACTGAAAGCACCGAACACGTTTAACACTCTAAAAATAATGAATACTGAATATCCTGAGACTAAATTCTATCAACATGCACTAAATACTTCATAAATGTTTAGTCTAAAATTAATAAATGCTAAGTGTCCTGACATACTGAATACTCTAGAAGTACTGAATACTTTGAAAATGTTTAATAGTCTAAAAATATGAATACTAAATATCCTAAGACACTTTAGCCATGTTTAATACTCTGAAAACGATGAAAATTGAATGTCATAGGGCAGTGGTTCTCAAAGTGGGGGTCGGGACCCCTTGAGGGGTTGCGGAACAATGAAGGGGGGTCGCCTGGTGATTTCCAAAAATCTACTTATTATTATTAGGCCATAAGAATTACCATATTTTATCCATAACCAACTGAAGAGAAAAAAACAGTCGTTTATAGTTACTATAGCAGCTTATTTACTAGTTCTATTGGATTGCGACCCCAGGGGTAATTACATTATATTAAAGACAGCAATAGCGTCAGATGCAGCAGATTGATTTTATAACACCAGGTTAAACTTTCTGGCCCATTTACAGCACTGACATACGAAACAAAAAATTAAACGAAGAATAGACTTTGGTCTATTGGTGTGTGTGTGCACCATTGCATGCAAGTTTTCTGTATTTCTAATTACCTCCGAGGATATTGGGGGTCGCGAGTCACTGGCATTGTTATTTTAGGGGTCGCATGCTGAAAAGTTTGGGAACCCCTGTCATAGGGTACTGAACACTATAACAATCGTCTCAAACTCTATTCCTAAAGGGCCACAGCTCTGCACAGTTTAGCTTCAACCATCTCCAACTCACAGCTACCTAAAGCTGCGGTCACACTAGAGTTAGAGCCTGTGAAATGCTGTCGTACGGCACTGCGGGATTAAACAAGGTGATTAGGCATTTAAAAAGCGAGCGATTGCTTCAGATTTGAAATTCCTGTACAGAGAGGTCAGGTTTTGATCCTCGATTGGTCTCACGCAGTCAAGTGATGGGATTTCGCAGGTCAGAGTTTACCAAGCTTAAACTTTGCAACACAGCGAACTGCGAAACTTGCCGCACGACTTTGCGTTTTCAGCCTGAAAACATTCGCATGCGTATGAATGGAAGTCTATGGGAAAAAAAGTCCAGTGTGACCGCAGCTTAATAGTTCCTAAGGCCCCGTTTACACTGTCAGGTCTTGTTGCCTATATCGGATTTGTTTGCCTGTCTGTTTACACATTGTTTTAATTGTGACCCATATCCAATTCATGTGTTTACACTTACCATACAATTAAGGATGTTGCGCATGAAAGCAAGGAGGCCTGAAACTGATCTCTGAATATCCGAATGCATGCATTTTTTTTCGTGTTTACACAGTCATAGAACAGATCCGATTTGTGTCACATATGAGCAAAAAATCAGAATTGGGTCACATTTAATTGGCAGTGTAAACGGTGCCTAACAGTCTTGAACACCTCGAGTCGTTTGATCAGGTGTGTTTACTTAAGGTTGGAGCAAAACTGTGCAGAGCTGCGGCCCTCCAGGAATGGAGTTTGAGATCTGTGCTCTAGAAGAACAGAATACTTTAAGCATGTTTAAATAATGAATACTGCATATCCTATGATACTGAATCCTATCAACATGTTTGATACCCTGAAAACTGAATATCCTAAGATACAGCATACTCTGCTGAATTCTAAATACTTCACAAATGTTTAGTCTAAAATGAATGAGTGCTAATTATCCTAAGATACTGAATAATAAAGAAGTACTAAGTAGTTCAAGTTTTATTTATTTGTTAAAAAACAAATAAATAAAATAGAACTAAGTACTTGTGCTTATACTCTAAAAACAACAAATACTGTATATCCTAAGAATCTAAATACCCTAGAACTACTGAATAATTCAAAACTGTTTAATGCTATCAAAGCAATGCCTGCTAAATCTACTAAATAATCTAAAAAACTTCTTAAATGCTTAATATTATAAAAAATAATTAATTCTGAATATGCTAAGACGCCGAACACTCGAAACAATACTGAATAGCAAAACTGAAAGCAGCGAACAGAGTGAATAATCTAGAAGTACTGAGTACTTTGAACGCGTTTACTCTGAAAATTATGAATGCTAAAAAACTCTGAGACACTTTGAACTTGTTTAATACTCTAAAACAATAAAAAAGTGAACATCAGATACTGAATACTCATAAAGTATTTAGTACGTCAAGGACGTTTAATAATCTAAAAATAATACTAAATATCCTGTGATACTGAATCAGTTCAACGTGTTTATCACTCTGAAGACAATGTATACTGTATATCCAAATATACAGAATAGGATACTAAGAAGTCAAAAATATTTAATGCTATTAAAGCAATGCATGTTGAATACTCTATAAAACTTCTTAGATGTTTAATACTGTAAAAAAAAAAAGTAATTAAAAATATCTTACGATACTATAGACTCGAAGCAATCCTGAATAGTAAAACTGAAAGCACCGAATACTCTTAAAGTGTTTAAAACTGTAAAAGATCGCGAATGTTCCACAGATATTGAAGTGGACACATGCTAAAGTTAATACTCGTTACTTTATAATCAGCTCTGAATTCTTGTCAGTAACGTTAACATTATTTCAGCTCTTTTGTGAAGTTTACATGAGTTTTCAGATCGAGCTGAAGAGTTTCTGTTTTAAGTTCTGATCGTCAGGTCAAGTTTTTTAAGGTTTGTTTTCCTGAATTCTGACTGTTGATCGAGTTTGACGGACTTTTATTCGGTCTCCATGTGAAAGTTTCTCCGCGCTCGGGGAACAAAAGCAGCTTCTACCGTCCACGCGCGTCGCGGGAAACCCACTGACGCACAACGGCCAACGAGCTCTCCAGATCAACTGGAAATACAGCGAAGTTTCTCGCTTACACGGCGGTATACTCACGGAACAGCGGCCGGCGGGTCTCCGGTAAACACGACCGTTCAGATCATCCTCATCCCCGCGCGCGTCCACCGCTCATCTCCCGCTACCGCCGCCGCACGAGCGCGATCATTCACAGAGACAGCAGCGGGGGACGCGGAACTTGAACACAGCACAAATCACGCAAGAATACACGCCTGCACCACTTTAACCGCACCACAACAGAATAAACTTAAATCTAAAATATTAGGTTTGCTTTATGATGGAGACACTTGCGAATCTGATGAATATTTCCGATTACAATGAAAAACATACACCCCTAGCTCTGAATAGACTCGGCCGACCGTCAGGCAACACACATCAGTTCACAACTGAACACAAAACACAACACGGAAAGTTTTGTTCACCGATTAACAATTTGTAGGTTAATCTCGTTTATCACATTAAATCAACGAGTGTTCACATTAATGTCTTAATATTTAATTAAAGTGTGTATATATATATATAAATAGCAGCAAATTCATGGATGGGGGAAGGAGAACGGGTCGAACTCCTTTTAATCAATTTTTTAAATCATTTTTAATCTTTCCACAATGTGACAATTAGCTCATGGGGTTTTATAAACTGTTCAAAATGAGTCTTTTCTGATCCTAGATTTATCACAGCATACATACGGCTTATATGCATAAAATTGCACCATCTTCATTGCTAGGATAAGAATAAAACACACTGAACGGATAAATACTGTAACTGTGTGCTTATATAGTGAAGCTGTTGTTCATTGACTCTAAGATTGATAATGAAGCTGATTAAATAAGAGATTTTTGGAAAATTCCACTGTTTTGAGTTTGTTGCCCCTGCCTGAGGGCCGGAAACTGGTGCGAGTTTAGAGATCTGCACCTCCATCTGCAGGAGAAGCTGAAAACTGCTGCACAACAGACAAGATTAACAGTGAACACTGACAAATATATATGAACATATCTATATCTTATGGAGAGAAATCAAGCAGCATTTCAATCATCACATTCACTTACTTCAGAGTCAGAAGTCTCCCTCATAACAGTGCAACAACTGTTTTTAGCAAGCGGTTACTTATCATTTATTATACATGCAAGTAGCTGCATCTCTAAATTGCACATTTCTCTTT
>NC_141032.1:49272500-49335000 GCF_052040795.2 Danio rerio | reverse complement strand
TAATAAGTTTTTTTCTGTTTTTGTATGTTCTGAACTTTTGTGCTAATCAGGTAACGTTATTGATGATAACAGTCACTTACTGCATTCACCATACGGCAAAGCAGCTCCGACTCGCACTAAACACTCGGCTTATGCTAGTTTTGTTGAATAAAATCAGCAAACAATGCAAAAGAAATATGACAACGAGATGCTGCGCTGCCAGAAACTTATTGTCGGCTAATGAAGGAGTCGTTCATAACGGAGATTCATTCACAAACGAGTCGCTCCCTCCGTCAGTATGAGCAGTGAAAGCAGGAGAGGAGCTGTGTTTCAGGACATGATTAGATCAAATTTAACAGGGAGGGTGAATAGTACATTTCTGTACACACAAACACAAGCTTTTTGTCAGGAATGCCCGTGCGGTCACTGATCCATCAATGTAGAAAAGTGATGTAAAATCATAATAGAAAAAAAAAATGACATACTAACATCCAGGAAAACTCCCGATCATAGATATATGTGTATATGTGCATATCTCTGGCTTTGGATGGCCACAGTCCTCCACTGTACCTTGGTCCCGCATTCATTTCAAAGGAGCGCTACCCTGTACCAAGATGGCGGCGCTATTGACGCATTCCGTCCAATAGACAACAATAGGCCAGGCGACATCTAATGTATATATCTATGAGCTCCAACCCTAAACAAACACACCTAAACCAGCTAATCAAGCTCTTATTATGTATACAAGAAACTTTCTGGCTGGTGTGTTGAAGCAAGTTGGGGCTAAACGCAGCAGGACACCGGCCCTCCAGGACTGAATTTGGACACCGCTGCTATACATCTGACATGCGCCTTCAAGACGCTTCTCCACTCTCACTTGAACCACTCTCACTGGCAGAGCTGTGATAAAACAAAACGCTATTGGCGGTTTTATTTAAAGGGGAGGAGCTACTCTATGTCCCACCCTCTCTTCATGTTTCAGTTCAGATTACATCAAACATCGAATGAAAAGTGCACATTTACACAGGACTTTCAAGCTGATTTGACATGATCTACAGTGTTACCGTTGGCCGTCTGTGGTCTGTCTGTCTGTGTCCGTCTGGATGTCAGTGTCCAGCAGAATCCCATATCGACTCAGTGTCTGAGGATCATAACCTGCATCCAACATCTCTTGCTGCTTTCCCACCTGAAAACACACGTAATTATTTAATATATTTTACGGTGATGTGTTTTTAAAAACATCCATCAAAGTGCTCTCGGTATAAAAATTTTGCCTAGTAGGCTATAAAGGTGACCTATTATGTAAATATCCCTTTTAAAAGGGGTTTCAGCTCAGCAATATGTGAATATGTTTTATGGTGAGGAAGGCTTGACGGTGTTGAGATGGTGGTGCATCCTAATAAACACAGATCGAGTGTGAATGTGGTTGAGATACACACCTCAGTGTAGTACGCCGGAGGAGGAGAGAAGAACTGAACTCCAGCCTGACTCAGAGTTTGAGCAGTTTTCACGATGTCCTCGGTGTACAGGCCGATGTGCTGGATTCCTGCTCCTCGGTGCTCATCCAGAAACGTGTCCACCTGATTCCTGCCTGAAATCAAATAAAATATATAATGGCTAATGTAATACGGACACCGCTAGACAGGCACGTGCACACATAGGGGTCAACCTGTGCAGTTCACATGCCCTTTTTAGTCTTGGATAGAAAGTGCCCTTCCAAAACGATAAAAAGTGCCCCCCGTGAAAACACCGTCCCCCACCGCCCTACAGTAGGCGTGGGACAACACTGCTCTCGAGTACGCGCTTCCCACCCCCCACTCGCTTAACAGTATGCGCGCAACAACAGCGGCGGCGGTGGCGACGACAACGACAACAACACCCCCTCCCCTCTTCAAAAAATGTATCCTGCACATGCCCTTTGGACAGTCTCTGCACGGGCCTGCCGCTAGATCATCTGCTAGTGAAGCACAATGCGGATCATTACTGAATAAAAACAAATAAAAACTTGCTCCATTGACTTTCCATTGTGGTGGGTGCCTCAATGTCATTTCTGATGAATAATAATAAAAAAACAATGTCTAAAAGATACTATGTGACAAAATATAAAGAAGCCAAGCTTTAAAAAAAGTGTTTTAGATTGTCTGCATGGCCTTTAGATTGTGACATGTTGCGCTCTGTCTCCATAGTGGAGGTGTTGTCCTGTTTTGTTATGGGCATGTCTGTTTCACTGCCTTCAAAAATCAATATTGTTTAACTAAATTGGCTGTGCGCGCCTGTAATATGCAGTAGTTCTGAGATGTCACCTTGCTCAGGGAGAGACTCTGCGATCACAAACTTGCAGTCCGGCTCCTTTTCATCCTTAAAGGGCAGTTTTATTCCAGACTCACTGCATTTCCAGTATTCCATAGCTGTCAAACGCAGGCCGATCCCATCATGGTTCAACACGTATCCCTCGTCCACATCCTCATTTCTGCAAAACAGACAACTCCATTTGATTTTCTAGTAACACAATAATGCCAATATGTC
Source organism: Danio rerio (assembly GCF_052040795.2). NCBI lineage: Eukaryota > Metazoa > Chordata > Actinopteri > Cypriniformes > Danionidae > Danio > Danio rerio. Next base: position 49,332,495 of record NC_141032.1, on the reverse strand, counting down.
TGCCAGATAAGATATAATCAGAATGAGTTGTCATCAAACAGGTCATTTACACTGGGCCAATGTTTAATCCGTAGTGACTGGCATTGAATCAGTTTATGCACTGCTTGGGAATCTCTTATACTCAATAGTATTATATTTCTGCATTGGACAGACACTAAACACTGCATTCATTTCTTACCTGGGAACTGAGCCATGACCTTGGTATCATCATCACCATCATACACTTATATTTAAAGATTCAACAGATGCTTTTATTGCATTTAAGGTGTACATTGCTGCTATTTGCATGATTACATTTATGCATTTGGAGACATCTGCATCCCCTTGGAATTGCTCTTGTGAACGCACACACTATAGTAACACTGAGGAGAAAAAACTGCTGAATTAAGTCATTATTTTTGTTTTAAATGTGCACAAATCTATTCTCAAAGCTTGATCATATTCAATATATTGAACCACTGAAGACATGGTCTGATTAAGGATGTTTCTTGGTATTTTATTTAACATATCAAGACCATTGCAGTCCATATAGGATGATTAAGCCCTCAGATTTCATCCAAAATATCTTCTGAAGATGAACGAAGGTCTCAGGCATTTGGAACAACATGAGGGTAATTAATAACAACTTCAATTTTTGTGTGAAGTAACTCTTTAATTATAATTAAACTTTAATTCTATTAAAGTAAATCAACTTTTATTTGTAAAAAGTTTTGATTTCACTTTAGTTTTGATTTAATTTGTATTTTAAGGTTACTTTAAGGTTAATTTATTCATTCATTCATCTTCTGCCGCTTTTCCGGGGGCCGGGTCGCGGGGGCAGCAGTCTTATTCACACCAGACGCGGAACGCGCGTCAAGCGTGAGTGATTTACATGTTAAGTCAATGCAAACGCGCGAATAGACATCCTGCGGCGCGATACGCGGCGCGAATGATGAGAATTGCGCGGTGCGCATGGCGCGAATGGCATGCGCGAATTGAGCGTTTCGCGCGAATCACTCGCGTTCGAAAATCTGAACTTCAGCGGACATTCGCGCCGCGTTAACCAATCAGGAGCTTGCTCTTGTTGGGGCGTGATTGTGACGTATCGCCTGTTGACGGTGTCCCAGGGGAAATCCCCCCGCAGACACCGACAAGAAGTTCATCAAACTGGGCTGGGCTCAGTCAGAAGCACCGCTGAAAACCTCCATCAGCCAGGTTCAGTTTCTGGAGGAGTTTATGAGCTTAAAGAGTTGGATGCACCTCTGAAAGGATGTAGTGGACTCAGACACGACCCTAAACGTATCGACGCTGTTTATCATCGTTCATAAAGCACATTAACACTATTATTTTCTTCATAAAATCCATGTTAGCCATTTAGCTATGAAGCTAGAGTCACGGGGCAGACAATAGCCCTGCCCATCACGCGAATCCGCATCTGTTCTGAAGTGAATTTGACACACGAATGAAGCTGGGTTTGACGCGCGAATGAAGCTGGGTTTGACGCATGAATAAAGCGAGTAACCTCAAATGTTCATGCGACTATTTACGCGCGAATAGCGCGATTTATCCGCGCGTTATGCGTCTGGTGTGAACACAGCATTAGGAGAGAACCCCAGACTCCCCTCTCCCCAGACACTTCCTCCAGCTCCTCCGGGGGGATTCCGAGGCATTCCCAGGCCAGCCGAGAGACATAGTGCCTCCAGCGTGTCCTGGGTCTGCCCCGAGGCTTCCTCCCGGTGGGACATGCCTGGAACATCTCCCTAGGTAGGCGTCCAGGAGGCATCCGAAACAGATGCCCGAGCCACCTCAACTGACTTCTCTCCATGTGGAGGAGCAGCAGCTCTACTCCAAGCTCCTCCCGGGTGTCAGAGCTCCTCACCCTGTCTATAAGAGTGCACCCTGCAAAGGAAACTCATTTCGGCTGCTTGTATCTGAGATCTTGTCCTTTCGGTCATGATCCAAAACTCATGACCATAGGTGAGAGTAGGAACGTAGATTGACCGGTAAATCGAGAACTTTGCCTTTCGGCTCAGCTCCTTCTTCACCACAACGGACCGGTACATCGAACGCACTATTGCTGCCGCTGCACCAATCCGCCTGTCAATCTCACGCTCCATCCTTCCCTCACGCATGAACAAAACCCCAAGATACTCAAACTCCTCCACCTGGGATAAGGACTTTCTTCCAACCTGGAGATGGCAAACCACCTTTTTCCGGTGGCACCATGGCCTTAGACTTGGAGGTGCTAATTCTCATCCCAGCCGCCTCACACTCGGCAGCAAACCGCGCCCAGTGCATGCTGAAGGTCCATGTTCGATGAAGCCAACAGAACAACATTGTCTGTGAATAACAGAGATGAAATCCTGTGGTCCCCGAACCGGGCCCCCTGCATTTCAAGGTGGCGCCTTAAAATTATCTCTATAAAAATTATCCTTGTCACCAATTCTATTCATAAGGTTGATTTAATTGAACTTAAAAATTAAGGCAACCAGGGTGATTTTAAACAGTGTGATGGCAGCTGACCTGTCAATGAAGAACCTCTGGAAGCCAAAGTTCCTCCGATACCAGTTGGTGATGTGTACAGTACTGCTCCGCGGACAGGCGTAAGTGATGTGGTCGAAGTGAGTGATGGGACAGCGGGAGCGGTCTGCACCCTGACAGCCTGAGCTCACCTCACGGAAACCGGGCAGGAAGGGGCCCTGGTACCGGGAGCTGTCGATGAGTGTGTGGCACACGTTACCCACCGGGGAGCGCACGATGGAGAAGGTGACCCGGCCACAATCATCCTGGAGATTGAGATACAGTTGGTGGTTAACACTTTACAATAAGGTTCATTAGTTAATGCATTTACTAACATGAACTAATCATGAACAACACATGTACAGCATTTATTAATCATAATTGAACATTTACTAATGTATTATTAACATTCAAGTCCATGCTGGTTAACATTAGTTAATGCACCATGAGTTAACATGAACTAACAATGAACTACTGTATTTTCATTAACTAACGTTAACTAGCATGAACAAATAGAGTAGTAGATGTGTTGTTCATTGTTTGTTCATGTTAGTAAATGCATTAATTAACATTAACTACTAAACCTTTTTGTAAAGTGTAACCAGTTGGTGTTATATACACACATTCATTCAGTGGCAACTTGTGACATGTTCCCTATATTGTTTACCACACTGCTTTGAATATTTAGTCTGGAATAGCATTCAAGCATGACTACAAAACAACATTAGCACTATTTAACTGACTATAAACAATGAGGTACTTTGATAGTCTTTGGCTGCTAATATGATTTCCTCAGTGTTGGGTAAGTTACTTAAAAAAAGTAATCACTAACCACATTTTTATTTACTGTTTCTGAAAAGTAACTCAGTCCTTCAACAAGTTGTTACAACTTAAAGGGTCACGAAACACCAAAACACATGTGTTGAGCTGTTGACAGTCGTATATGTGTCCCACACTGCTAAAAACACTATGAGGACACATATATTTCTCTAAAAAGTGAAAATTGGTTGTTTTTGCGTTATTTTCGAGCAAATTCGTATTTTCGGTTTGAAACTAAAGTTTGAAGCTGCGTCACGGTCATGAGATTTTAGCGTGTATTGCTGCGAAGACTGGACGTCTGTACCTGCGACTGCCTTATTACATCTCTGAGTGTGCTGCATTAAAGGGCCATGACACCCCCCAATTTCGATTAAAGTCTACTTCAGAATTTTTTTTAAAGATGCATAATTAATGGGCGTGGAGCTCCGCGAGCATCGGGCAGGAGTGGGCGTAGCCAGCAGGGGAGAACGTGAGCGAACAACTGTTGTTGACAGTTAGCTCACAAAATGAGACACAAACCGTGAGGAGACGCATGAGTTTATAGTTTACAAAGTTAAAATGCAGTGATTTAATGCCCTGCTACATTTGTTATTCCTAATTTCATATACACATAACCACAATTTATATCATTGTAAAGATAAGTGTGTTCATGTAAACACTACAAATGAGGACTTCTCCCTCAATCCCCATATCCAGCAGACTGCAGCAGGTCTCCTGACCTGTCTATTTTAACCATTAGCCCTGCTGGTAATCTGGAGGATTTAGGCGAACACAGCAGCACAGTGATGTGTCTGAATGTGAACGAACTCCTGATAAAAGACAGCGTCCGCCATTCTCTAATTCTCGTGCTGCTCTCCCGACAAAAATGCTAGCAGCACACACACAGCTTTGCTGTATGATCGGCCCTGACAAGATCGCGGGAGAAAACATGCAACAAATCCCGTGGATCATGGAAACTAACGCATATGAGCCTTCATGAACGGCTAAATACTGTATGCCGTGGGTCTGTCTCACAGCTCGGGCTTGACTCTGGCAGGTCTCATGAATAATTAAGCAGCCGGCTCTTCTCATAGGATAAGAAACTCTGCTATGAATAATAATGAGAAACCGACGCGTCATCATTGCACTTGCAGTTCTGCGCTACGTCGCCGATTTTGATCCGCCTCAAAAATCATTTTAAACCCGGAAGCTGAAATTAGCTGACAAAAGCTCCAAATTATCCAGTTTTCCCCACAATTACAGCTGACAGCTGCTAACATTGTCCTAACTGATGCTCAACACACACAAATCTGTTAATATAAAAAAAAAAGTTCTCCAGGGTGTCCTGAACCTTTAATGCAGGAGTAAGGCTCTATCAGCGCACTCTATTGTGCAACTTCATTAATATGTATGATAGCTTCCAAGACTGTACCTGAAACAGTGTTCAGACGGCAGAGAGACGCCACGTTGTTGCCAAAACAAGTGGGAAAACAAGAATTGTTTGGAGTTACGGGTCGTCAGGGTTGCATTTATAATGTGCTGCAGTGAGGCGACCGTCAAACGTCATCAGGGAAACGGTTTGTATTTCCGCTTAGTAAAAAAACTTTAGTGCTCCATTTGGGACGACAATACATACATCTAAGTGCATAAGTACATAGTGTATAGTGTGTTATTTGGGACGCAGCTATAGTCTCAATGGACAGTGATTTTAATCAAGACAAATAGTACAACAGAAGCAAACACACTGCTTTAAACTTTCAATAATCTGTAAACAGCATTTAGAGCTCTGGGCTCAGGAAGTTCTCAGATATCATTATTATAAAATATAGATTTTTTTCTAAGTGTTTTTTTTATATAGCTGTAGGTTATATCTGCATTGTTAATAGCAAAACTCCTCTATTTGAAATAGAAATAAAAAAACAAGTTCTGAAAGAGATCAAGCCTCAGCCAAAAGTAGTGTAGTGCATTACTTACCATAAAAAGTAACTAATTAACGCAACCAGTTACATTTTTGGGGAGTAACTCAACATGTAATGCATTACTTTCTTAAAGTAACTCTCCCAAACACTGGTTGTTACATGATGTAACTTGCATCCTAACAGGCTTCTCTTCCTCCTCACCATTTTTTGTTTGTTGTCAAAACTGACCGCTGGAGGGGCGTGGTTAAGTATGTTAGCCACGCCCAATACCTCAGACTGACGTAATCCGAGACTTTAGCTAAATACTAATAATTTTTAGATTTTAATTTTAGATTAAAAGACCAATTTTTTTTCTTGATGACTTCCTCTGAGGAATTGTTCACCACAAAACTAGCAATGTGAGCTAACTTAATCATATGGTTAGTTTCACTCTCATGTGTCCGAATATTAAACCAACTCTACCTGAAGCTCCGCGGGCGGCTGGAGGAACTCACACCCATCCTGATCCCGGAGCGCCCGGCTCGCGCTCGGTACATCGGTCACCTCGAAGCACACGTTACTAACGGTGTCCACCGGGTAGTGCTCATGAGTCCCGAACACACAACCCGCGTCCCGGTGATCTCTGACAGCGCCGCAGTCACTCGGACTCGGTCTCTCGTTCACCACGAACACCGCGGATCCTCTGCGGAGCGCGAGCTGCTTCGCCCGGTCTGTCCGTCGCGCCGCGAACACGTTAAACTGGAACCGCGACACGAGCTCGTGAGCGACTTTATCCACGTTTGAAACCTGCAGGGAAATGTGGTGCAACCGGCTCAAGTAGGCCGCCATGTTTGGGATGACGTCATTCAGATGGGCGCGTCAAGCTGTCATGGAGTTGTCATAACCATGTACATTATGATAAAAGCTACACTCTTAATATTTTATTTTTTTTGTTTTAAGCTTTGCTTTATATTTATTTCTTGTTTAGCTTGTTGTATTTTAAGAATATTGTGCCCGTTATAATTATTATTTTTTTTACTTTATCCCCCTGGTGTCCTTCATGTTCCTTCTATAGGAACATACCATTCTCCTAAAATATACCATTTACTGTTCAATAAAATAAATAAATAATAATAATAATTCCTCAATTTATGTTTAACGCAGAGACTTATTAAACACATTTCCAACCATAATAGTGTTAATAACTCATCTCTAATCACTGATTTATTTTATCTTTGCCATGATGACAGTAAATAATATTTGATATATATATATATATATATATATATATATATATATATATATATATATATATAGTGTGGCAAGACTTTGCTTCTTCTTCGACCAATTCAATAATAAAGTTGAAGTGTCTTTAAAAATTTCCTGTAAAAACAAAAACTGTTTAAGGCTGGTTGCCTGGTTTTAGAGGGGTTTTGGCCATTTCCAAGCTGGTTTCCAGCTTGATCAACCTGGTTTTTCCAGGACATAACTGTATTTGGCTAGGATGGTCAAGCTGGTTTTAGCTGGTCAACTTAATAGATCCTGGAATGGCCAAAATCCCTCTAAAAACAGGCTGGTCAACCAACCAAAACCAGCCAACCAGCCTAGGCTGGTTTAAGCAGTTTTTTTCAGCAGGGTCAGAATACTAAATTTATTGTTTTACTCCATAAAACTCATATAAAAGCCAGAATTTTATTTGCACAGGCCTTTCTAAAAGGTTAATGGTGACAAATGATGATCACCAGTAAAACTTACAAATTGTTCCTCTTCCCAACAAGGAAAATCAGCAACAATTAAGAATTCATGAGTATATGCTGCCAAGGCTTTGCAATAAAAAATGTCAATATAATGAAAGTCAATGGGGTAAAAACAGCCCCCAACACAACCAAAGGGAAGTCAATTTGCCCAGAGTCTATTTTAGAGGTTTTTTTTTTAAACAATTCCAAAGAATTTTTCTAAAATATGTGTTAAAATAAGATTTGTCACCAAAAATCACCATGTTTGCAGAAACACAGAAAAAGTTGTGGCCAAATGAAGCTTAAAAATCAACATCCCCAACTTCATCCCCAAATCTTAATAAAAAAACTACGGTATTTTGTTGTCTAAAATAAATATACTGTAAACATGACACCTTCTTGGTTATTTTGACCAATAGTCACCTTTAATACAGAGATTGTACACAATTAAAATCTTTTATTAAACTGGTCAGCTGAACCATCTTGTTTCAGAAATGAAGACTCTTCAGATATAGCTTATGCATATTCAAAGATTGTGCGCTTAAGATACAATTTGGCATTTCATAACAATACAGACCCGAAAGACACAAACATTCTACACAATCCTGTTAACTTAACTTACTATCATCAATTTAGAAGAAATATAAATGCACTTAAAGGGTCTTTAATAGATTAAATATAGAAATAATATTGCAGTGTAGCATAAAAACAGATCGAAGACAAACTGTGAGATTAGTCAAGCATGAAATTATTCATTCCCCTGGCAAATTCTGTCTTAAAGTTTGTGTTCACATGTTAATAAAAGCTGGGAAATATTCGTTTTCCTCATTGACGCCTCTTCTACATCCTCTTATTATCTTTCAGGAGAAGCCGGTGTCATTTACGGTCCAAAATTACCTGCTGGTTGAATAAATGCACCTTGTCGGGGCGGGGGTGAATAATTTCAGGCTTGACTGTTTACATGTGGTCGCTGCAGTCCTGATAAATGCCCGTTTAACAGTAAACGCGTCTAAACCGATGCAGAGGCACGCAGGTTGTGTTTCTGGAATTTCAGCAAAACGAGATGGAAAGATTCCTGGATGTTGTGAGTGACTTAGTGGAAATCGGGTTTCTCTGGGAAGGTGCAGCCGGATCTGCGGATGATGACGTGAGCGGCGTAGTGACCTGCACGGATGCACTCCTCCAGCGGCTGATCCTGGACCAGCGCCGACAGAAAACCTGCACAAACACAACAAAAGGTGAACAGGAAGAGTTAAGATGTTAGTTAGGAGATAAGTCTGTCTGACATTGGGTCTTTTTAAAAAAGCGTCTTCATCAGGAACCTATGTTCAGGTTCTATAAGAAAATTAAACAGAAAATAATTGATTTATAACCTTTTAAGTGAAGTTACTCAAACTATAGATTACTCACATCCAAAATAATTGTTAATTTTTACTAAATGTATTTGTGCGTAGTGTGTATATTTTTTTATATTTTCGTGTGTCTGTCTGGTTTTTGAATCTTATTGGTTGATAGCCATGTAATATACTGCCAGTAACAGCACTTGTAACCCCTCTTCACCCTTGTGTATTAAATACAGCAATAAGCAGAGAGACACTCTACAGTTTGACAAATATTGCTGCTGTTGAGCAGTTCTCTTAAGGCATTTTTAGCCGAGAAAGAAGTTGTTTAGATTGTAACTATGCAGTTTTATTCATAAGAATAGTGCCTTCAGCATGCGCCCTCCAATGTTCTGTTGATGTAAATCGCAGATGATCCCTAACCGTACGTTCACACCGAAAGCGGCGAGAGCGTCCAAGGTCGCTCTGGCCACCCTGGCGACAACGCTGTCTGCCTTCAGCTCTGGTGGCGAGAGCGTCAAAACTCGCTACATTGATCTCGTACTTAAAGGAGCCGTTGCAGCATTATCAGTTACATTCCTGCATAAGACATGTTTTTAGCGTGAAAATGTTGCGCACTTCTTATCAAATTCATACAACAATGGAAGATCAAGTTGCGTGTGGTGTGGCTTTGCTCTATTTATCCAATATGTGTCCATACGTCTAAAATATCCTGAAGCAGCTAACGTTATACTGTTTTGTACTGTCACATCGCGTGAGATTCTCGCTTTTTAAAGATAAATTTATATAACATTAATGAACATCAGTAGCTCGCCAGTAACTTATTTAATGTATGTTCCTGTAAGAAAACATTGTAAATAATTGGAAATCCGGCGACCGCAATCATCAAACCCTTGGGAACAACTGTGGTCGGAGCCAAAGTTCACAGGTCTGTGTTCCCTGAACTACTATCAAGCGGTGGACTTCTTCATTCTGATTGCTTGCCGCCGAACCGCGTCATAGCTCATTACCATAAAGTTGACTTCATTTCAACTCTCCTCGACGCTCACGCCGGCGAAGACGCGCCGCACTGCTCCTCGCCGCTTATCGTCGCCTATCGCCGCCGGCTCTCATTGAAAATGAATGACTTCCGGCTACTTTGACGCTCTCGCCGCTTTCGGTGTGAACGTACGGTAACACTGCGTGTGCGAATATCAAACCTAAGGCCAAGTTTACTGAGCTAGGAGGTGATTGGTTTTCTAAAGTATTTCCCAGTTCAAGCTCGAGGGCTCGTGCAGCTTCACGAAGCCGCTGAGGAACAGACTTCGTCATGTTTATGCTGCCAAATGTCCCAAATAGTCCTCGCTGCAGCTGTGACGACATAACCTAAAACCCACCTTGCAGCAACGGCGGCCGTCTGTGGGCGTGGCCAGGCCAGAATGCATTTTTAATTTCAAATCGGCTTTCAATCGTCGCGATGTGTTAAATGAAAATGCATTATGTTTTTTTCATTTTCATTTTCATTCTGCAGCAAACATTGCACATATGTCTTGGAAAATGCTAACTGAAATACAGAAATACACTGCCATTTACATATTGCATTATCGTTTTGCGTATTACATTTCAAAATTAATTTTGCTACACACATCCCATGCTGTTATGCTGAAAATGTAATCCTGCGTTTCCTAGACGCGAGCGTAAATGCATTTAGGACAAATAACATTTAAATGATCATTTTGCTACAGTTTCTGCTTGTACTTTATTCACATCAAATTCAGTTTGTGTATAGCATTTTCAATTTAATTTAGCTACTTATAAAGCTTTAAATGTGGATACAATTTACATATTAAAACAGTGTTTGAAATGAGAAATGCAAACAATGTAATTTAATTTACATTTTCATTCTGCACCAAACATTGCTCATATATCTTGGAAAATGCAAATTCAAATACAGAAATACATTGCCATTTAACTTATTGCATTGCCATTTTGCATATTACATTTTGAATTGAATTATGCTACTCATATGCTTCCATACGCATTGTTGTGTCAGCATCTTTGTGAAATACAGTAATACTTTAGAAGGCTTAGTTTAAGCAAATTTGATGAACGCAATCATGTGTGTTGAATCTGAAGGGAGTCGCTCTGGCTGCGCTGTCCTGCGTGCAGTGTGTCTGTGTGTGTGTGTGTCTATGTCTATGTGTGTGTCTGTGTGTGTGCGGATCTGCGCGCGTTTCTTAGCAACAAACCTGCCTGAATGTCGTTGTCCGTAGCCACTAAATTAAAAAGTTACGAAATGTCATGAGATTGCGTTGCACTCTCAGCTCACATCATTCAAAAGAAAAGGTCCACATTGTCCCGCGATAATGTCAACAGACTGGACTGTTTTAGCAACTTGCTGAAAGTAAAGGAGGACTGAGAAAAATTGTTTCTACTTTATAATTGATGTTTTTAACTCACAGCAATACAACTTTATAATAAGTACAACTGTTTGTATTCAATACTTTATTATTATATAATTTCCCATATCTGCAATTCCTGTATTTTGGCATTTTTTTGCAGTCCACTTACAATCCAACTTGAAAGTCAATGTTTTGTTTATTGGCATTGATTGTTTTGAAATTCAAATGGCATTAACATGCCTGTGTTTTTATTTCTGTAATAAATATGGCTGTCAAGCAGGATCTTGATGGTTTATTTTGGGTTTGTTGTTTACATGAAGAAATCTGTGTTACAAACAAAAATTTTAAAAAACAATTATATTTTGAATTGAAATAGTTTTTGTCTTGCGTTTACATTAATTTTACATTTTAATACCAAAATACAAGTTTCAGTCTTGTAAATGTGATTAATCGCTATTAATTTTGCAAAAAAGTGTGATTAATTAGTAAATTTTTTTAATCGACTGACAGCACTATATATATATATATATATATATATATATATATATATATATATATATATATATATATATATATATATATATATATATATATATATTATATATATATATATATATATATATATATATATATATATATATATATATATATATATATATATATATATATATATATACATATATATATTTATATATATATATATATATATATATACATATATATATATATATATATATATATATATATATATATGAATATTTAATAAGGGGTGGGGTTTAATTACATTTGTGTTCCTACTATCATCTTTCACTTATAGTAAACTAACAGTTGGAGGGGCGTGGCTAAGCATAATTTGTCCAATCAGTCAAACTGACATCATCAGAGGACTGCTGTTCCAGAGTAATACAGTCAGACTTTGATTAAAGAAGACCAGTTTCCCACATAATACAGCATTATTGGTGTAATGTACTTTATGAAATGCAAAAAAAAATTTAGATTTAAATCTTTTGTCACTAATTGCCTGAATACAAGATAACTTCTATTTATTTTATTCATTTATTTTATTTTTACAGTGGACATCTGATAATACCATTGCATTATCTTACATCTATTTTACAAAATATGGGAAATATTTGTAAATGATTTGGATCCTGAGATTGGTTATGATTGGGCACTATTTTTTTATGGATTAGCTTGCACTTATTAACTGTTCACCTAATGACTAACATGGTGTGGCAGCAAAATAAACACTGCACATTTTAATTGAACGTTTACCTCCAACAAAAGCGTCACCGGCACCATTAGTGTCCACAATGTCGTTCTGGTCGATGTCTAAAACTGGAAACATTTTCACTTTATCACCTAAAAACAGACAAAGACATAAATAAATCAGGGAATTTCCATGCAAAGGTCAACCATGAAAAATAAACGTTTTTTTGTGTGTGCTTGCATTTTAAAGTACTGTAGAAATACTCAATCATGTAAATAACGTAATAACTCATAAGTCTGTCAATGTTTTTAAACAACTATATTTGATGTGCCAAACAAGTGCCACACAAGTGCCAATTTCACATCGGTCTCATCCATAACGGAGAGACGTCACATCCATAACCAAGATTTTTCCTCATAAATGTTTGTTTTATAGTGAGCGACTCTAATTCTTTTTATTAGCGTTGTTTCTTTTGGGTTGTGCAGTTTGTTTCACTGAATTTGGATACTGTAAACTCACAAACTTTGCATGTTTATTTCCTCATTTAAAATATGTTTACAGATTGGCGACGCAGTGGCGCAGTAGGTAGTGCTGTCGCCTCACAGCGAGAAGGTCGCTGTTTCGAGCCTCGGTTGGGTCAGTTGGTGTTTCTGTGTGGAGTTCGCATGTTCTCCCCAGGTTCATTTGGGTTTCCTCAGGGTGCTTCGGTTTCCCGCACAGTCCAAAACCATGGAGTATAGAGTAATTGAGTAGGCTAAATTGTCCGTAGTGCATGAGTGTGAATGAGAGTGTATGGATGTTTCCCAGCAGCTGGAAGGGCACCTGCTGCGTAAAACATATGTTGGATAAGTTGGCGATTCATTCCCCTGTGGCGACCCCAAATTAATAAAAAGGGATTAAGCCATAAAGAAAATGAATGAATGAATGTTTACAGACTGATGTTGTTCTGATTCTCTGTAATCAGCTGTTTTGGACAATATAAACAGACGTTTCAATATAATGTGAACATATAGTTCTATGGCTGCATTTACACTGCAAATTTTGATGATCAATTCTGATTTTGTGACTGCATCCGATTTTTTTGCTGACCTGCTTACATCATTGTTTAATCCGATCGTCTGCATTTACACAGCACACGGCAAAGGTGCAATGACCAGGAAAAAACAGAGCGGGCGCTGACTAACAGCTGATAATTAAAGCGTGCTCTTTTCTCTATTCCTGTATGTAATCTGTCTGCAGCTGTTTTACTATAGTTTATGACAGAAAGCTTCTCATTTGTTCATCTTCTTTTGATATATTGGCTTCTTTAAACCTTTAGGCATCCTAATGTAATGTCCATGGCGTGATTTGTGCAAGTGATGTATGCACTAGTTTTATATTAGTTTATATTGGTTACGTGGCGGACATTGCGCTGTCTCGCTCTCATTAACATGCTTAAATACCTGCGCTATATGACAATATAAAAGCCATTTAAAGTCCTCGTGTATGAGATTTAGGGCCCTATCATACACCCGGCGCAGTGTGGCGCAAGGCGCGGTGCAAGGCGCGGCGCAATACTTGTTTGCTAGTTTCAGCTTGGCGCAAGAGTCGTTTTGAGGCGTTGCGCTACGCTGTTTAAATAGCAAATGCATTAGCACTCATTTGTGCGTCCATAGACGTTCTGCTCTAAAAAGGCGTTCTGAGGCGGACCGCTGGCGCGTCGCTATTTTGAGAAACTATAATAGATTTTTCATTACACCAAAACTAACCCGGTCTAAACTCCAGCGCAGAGTTGCGCCTCGCTTACACACTGCTTAATACACACAAGAGAGCAATAGGCAAATATCTTTACATATGAAAAAATGTAAATATTAAGGATATATATAGGATATAATAAGAATAGATATAGGACATAAATATAAAGGATTAAAATATTACAAAACATTATTTTCTAGCCTACATACAAATGAACAATCACTGCTTTCATGTCTTCTTCATCTCGGGAGGCTTTTTCAGTTCATTCATAACAATTTGCTTTTGTATAATGTTATTATTATAAGCAGTATTATTTATTATATTCATATTTATATTTGTTTTATTAAAAACAAGCTTAGATTTGTCCACCTGTCAGGTTTTAGACCATATGGGGCACAGCATGTGTTTTAGGATATAACTCAGGTTTTTGAGCACACTTTGTTATTATTGTTCATTTATTCGTTTGCTGGAAATTAGAACTGAATTTAGAAATAGTTTTGAAGCGAATATTTGCGCTTAACAAATAAAATTAATTATTTATAGGCTAATGGATTTCTGTGCATAAAGGTTTCCCTATCCACGAGAGCGAAAGTGAAAGTAGATCATTTCTCTCATTCTCATGCAGCAGATGCTCTGTTTAACAGTTTTAAGTAAAAAAAAACTGTGAACTGTTTGCTTGTGAAATGCTCATTTTTTCCACTTAGACTTACTTTGCGTCCTGTAAATAGCGAATGCGCTCTTGGCACGACGCAGCTGACTCTTAAAGGGAATGGGAGATGAGACTCTGATTGGTTTATTCTCAAAAAAACACCTATAACTCATTAAGAAAATAAACTCAACCTTTTTAGACCATGCGCCATGACGCAAAGCAGGTTTTCCCGTCCTTAAATTAGCAAAAACGCATTCTGACACGCCCTGAAAGCATTTGCGCCCTGCGTTTTGCGCATGGACTGTCAAAATAGAGCCCTTAAAGTTTGGGACTCTGCTGAAGTCTGTTCTGAAAAGAAAGTGTCAGACTTGACGTCATTCGCTATGGTTTTAATGACGCGCGACTCGCATTGACAGGTGAAAATTCGATCTACCTGCTTACACTGCAGACACGACTTCACAGATCCGATACATATCGGATAAATGTCCACATATGAACAAGGCCTGAATCTGACTCGAGTAAATCGGAGTCCATGTAATTTGTTCCTGCTTACACTTACATGGGCCATATCCCATCTGTGCCACATGAGAGACAAAAATCGAAATTGAGTCGCTTAAACAGTGCAGTGTAAATGCGGCCTATATGAATTTATGTTTCAAGTTTCTGCAAATGTCACATGCATAATGCTGGAGTTGCTCATGAGCGTGTGGAAAAGCTCCCGAGCAGCAGACGCACCGACAGTGGCCACGGTGTCCTCTCTGCCCTGAGTGAACACCACAATCCTCTGACGGTTCTTGTTGACTTTGGGCAGATTCTGAACTCGATGCGCGATTTCAGCGATGTCTTCAGTCTGCATAAAAAACACAACAACTTGTCAACGCAAAAAGCAAACAAAAAAAACAACAACTACATTTCCCCATCTGGAAAGATATTACAGTGATGCGGGTCTCACCTCAAAGCCCTGCTCCTTTGCAAACGTGGCGGCTTCCTGTAAAATAAACATCTTCAGTTTACATAGATATATACACTAGATATTGCATAGGGACCCTGAGCATGCGTCAATAGCGCCGCCACATTGGTACAGTGCTCCCAGGACAAGTGTCATTCAACCGCACTAGTCAAGACAGTGTTATTACGTGAAGATGCGGGACTTTAGCGCTGTCTACGGGTGTAGTAACGAGCAAACAAAGAAATCAAAGCACAAAGGCAGAACATTTCATAGGTAATATTAAGTTTTTTTTCTGTTTTTGTATGTTCTGAACTTTTGTGCTAATCAGGTAACGTTATTGATGATAACAGTCTCTTACTGCATTCACCATACGGCAAAGCAGCTCCAACTCACACTAAACACTCGGCTTATGCTAGTTTTGTTGAATAAAATCAGCAAACAATGCAAAAGAAATATGACAACGAGATGCTGCGCTGCCAGAAACTTGTATTATTGTCGGCTAACGTTAGTGAAAGAGTCGTTCGGGGGATTCATTCACAAACGAATCGCTCCCTCCGTCAGTATGAGCAGTGAAAGCAGGAGAGGAGCTGTGTTTCAGGACATGATTAGATCAAATTTAACAGGGAGGGTGAATAGTACATTTCTGTACACACAAACACAAGCTTTTTGTCAGGAATGCCCGTGCGGTCACTGATCCATCAATGTAGAAAAGTGATGTAAAATTATAATTTTCGTAATTAGAAAAAAAAATGACATACTAACATCCAGGAAAAACTCCCGATCATAGATATATGTGTATATGTGTGTATCTCTGGCTTTGGATGGCCACAGTCCTCCACTGTACCTTGGTCCCGCATTCATTTCAAAGGAGCGCTACCCTGTAGCAAGATGGCGGCACTATTGACGCATTCCGTCCAATAGACAACAATAGGCCAGGCGACATCTAAAAAACAGATATCTACGCATCTACAATGTGCTGTTCATCATTTACTTATTCATTTTGATGTTTATGTTTAATGACAAATCAGCAGCATTGGCTATATTCATGGCAACACTTGTATGAAACGTTCAATATATAATTTACAAATCAAAAACGTTTAAACTGATAAGAATTCATATAAATATACAAGTATGCAATATTATATCACAGATTCAAGGAATTGATTTTCCAATGGATCTAGAGATATGTTTATTGGGCAATTACACAAATTCTAACCTACAGCACAATTATGCTAATAAACATACTGACATGTTGCTGACAATAGCTAAAAAATGCATTGCTTTAAAATGGAAAGCAGACATTGATGTACCGATTGGACTGTGGATCTTAGAAGTTTGCAACTGTACACCATTGGAGAAGATCACATACTCTTTAAGAGGAAAGGATGAAGTATTTAAAAAGATTTGGAATCCATTATTGAATTATATTAAAACAGTACCACTAGATTTGATTTGACAAAATGTTTTTTTTCCACGGGTTTATACTGTAACTCCTCCCTTTTTATTCATTTATTTTTATTTTACTGGTTTATTTTATATACTGTGTATGTTTTAAGTTTGTTTGCTGCTTTGTTCTGATGTTCTGTATTGTCAACTCTTGAAAAAGCTAAATAAATAAAAGAATTCATATAAATACATATTGTAAAGATATTTGTATTTTTGAAACTAATGAAGTCAATGATTTATTTAATTATTTAGGCTGACATGTTTACTGCTCCAAAATATTTGAAATGTTTCTTAAAATTAAATATATATGCTACCTGAAAAAAGTCTTGTCGACTATCCAAGTGAACAACACATAATAAGTTGACTTCCAGTTGATCATTTGGTGTCAGAAGTGGCTTATATGAAAGGCAAAGGCCTCTAGATGAGCACAATAAAATATGATCATGCCTTTAATGATTTCATTCGGACAGTAAGGTCTGACTCTGCTTAGACTAAAGTGTCATCACTGAACAGAAATAATGTCCAGTATAGAATATAAAGTCCTGCTGCAGTGGAGACAGAATGAATATTGTGTCTGACTCCATCATGAGCTTGGAGGACTGCATCCATACATTTCTGACATGACTCACATCACTGATTAATAAAGTCATCTGGAATGAAGAAGAAAGCCTTCAGCAGGATCCCAGAGTTCATTAAGACTCATTGTGTTCATCTTCATCACCTCCTCCTTCATCTTACCCCAGACATGCTCAATAATGTTCACTGCTGGTGACTGGGCTGGCCAATCATGGAGCAGCTTGAGCTTCTTTGCTTTCAGGAGCTTTGATGTGGAGGCTGAAGTATGAGCAGGAGCGCTATCATGCTGGAGAATTGTCCCTCTCCTGTGGTTTGTAATGTAATGGGCAGCACAGATGTCTTGATCCCTCAGGCTGTTGATGTTGATCATCCACTCTGCAGATCTCTCGCACACCCACATACTGAATGAACCCCAAACCATGATTTCTCCTTCACCAAACTTGACTGATTTCTGTGTGAATCTTGGCTCCATGCTGGTTCCAGTAGGTCTTCTGCAGTGTTGGTGATGATTGGGATGCAGATCAACAGATGATTCATCAGAGAAATCCACCTTCTGACACTTTTCCAGATGATTAACTAGAAGTCAAGTTATTATGTGTTGCTCTTACAACTGGGATCCACAACAAGACCTTTGTCAGGTAGTGTACTGTTTAATCAAGGAAAAAAGGTGTTGTATTTTACCCAGACATTTAAAAAGAACATATTTTAGAGCAGCAGTCACAATATCATGATATTTTTATCCAAAGTTATCATACCGTCAGAATCTTATACCAGCCCATGCCTACTGATAAGAGGCATTTGAAGTGAAATGAATTGCATTAAAGAGCATCTGACATGCATTAATCTCACCGTCTCGTTGCCGAAGATGATGTCGACGTACGGCAGGACCTTCATCAGCGGCTCCTTGAAGAACTGACTGATGAAAGGAGCTGACAGATTCAGACCGAAGATCTTGTTGTTGTCGGACGCGTGTTTGGCCACTTTCAGGATTGAGTCTGGAGAAACGGTCAGGAAAAAACCCTGACGGACACAGAAATCAAATAAACACTCACTACAATGAGCAGTCTTTTACTTTTCAGCTGGGATTATTCAAAACTTTGCAGTACTTTCAACATCATTAGTTTCATTTAAAGGCCCTGTGAAGTAAAAGAGGGCGGGGCATATATCCGCTGTGTAAAACTTATGCTGTAATAGTTGGCGGTTCGTTCCGCTGTGGCGACCCCTGATGAATAATAAGGATTAAGCCGAAAATAATGTAAATGATTGAATGCATTTATGTGGAAGTGACTGCAATATAGTCACTTTATCAGTTTTTATTATTTTTTACACACGTTTTGTCGCTGTTTTGGAGCACACTAGCTTATAGATATCCTTAAATCTAACAGACCGAAAATAACATCTATTTTTTTATATTTTTATTTCACGGGACCTTTAAATCCCAACAATTACTTGTATTAAAGTCAGTGTAAACTCAATATTCAATATTTCAGCGATGCACTTCTAACATTTATTATGCGTTTAGAAACAATTAATAGACATGACTTTACACATGCTTTAAGACCACTGGAATAAATACTTTCCATTTCTTTGAATTTACTCTTCTCTTTTAATAACTTTAACATTTGCACACAGTCCACATTTATAAGCCGCACATATTTATTTCTAACAAAGCATACTTTTTATTTATGAAAGTGTATTTTCTGCGATAATTCAATCTCAGTATTGTTATGAAAGTAAATACATTTTAGTAAACTAAAACCATGATATATTTTGCTTTAATTGTAGTTGTCAAACTAATTCTATTAATTTAATTTGCATTAATGGTTTGTCAATAGGCGTAAACATACACAATTAACAACAAAAATTAGGATCAATTCAACCTGAGGGAAAAAGACTCATTTATTTGTAAACGTTTTTAAATAAATACAATATAATAAATTTAATATAATATCAACATAAACTGTAATATATACACTCACCGGCACCTTACTAGCACCACGTTGACCCCCTTTTGCCTTCAGAACTGCCTTAATCCTTCGTGTCAGATTCAACAAGCTACTGGAAATATTCCTCAGAGATTTTGCTCCATATTGACATGATAGCATCACACAGTTGCTGCAGATTTGTCGGCTGCACATCCATTATGTCAATCTCCCGTTCCACCACATCCCAAAGCTGCTCTGTTGGATTGAGCTCTGGTGACTGTGGAGGCCATTTGAGTACAGTGAACTCATTGTCATGTTCAAGAAACCAGAGATGATTTACGCTTTATGACATTGTTCGTTATCCTGCTGGAATTACACTGGTCATAAAAAGATGGACATGGTTGCCAAAAATACTCAGGTAGGCTGTGGCGTTGATGCTCAATTGGTACTATTGGGCCAAGAAAATCTCCCCCACACCTTTACACCACCACCACCAGCCTGAACCGCTGATACAAGGCAGGATGGATCCATGCTTTCATGTTGTTGATGCCAAATTCTGACCCGACCATCTGAATGTGTCAGCAGAAATGGAGACTCATCAGAGCAGCAACGTTTCTCCAATCTTCTATTGTCCAGTTTTGGTGAGTCTGTGTGAATTGTAGCCTCAGTTTCCTGTTCTTAGCTGACAGGAGAGGCACCTGGTGTGGTCTTCTGCTGCTGTAGCCCATCTGCCTCAAGGTTGGACGTGTTGTGGGTTCAGAGTGTGGCCATTCTCCTCTAACCTCTGGCATCAACAAGACATTTGCACCCACAGAACTGCCGCTCACTGGATATTTCCTCTTTGTCGGACCATTCTCGGTAAACCCTAGAGATGGTTGTGCTTGAAAATCCCAGTAGATCAGCAGTTTCTGAAATACTCGTCTGGCACCAACAACCATGCCTCATTCAAAGTCACTTAAATCCTCTTTCTTCCCCATTCTGATGCTCGCTTTGAACTGCAGCAGATCGTCTTGACCATGTCTACATGCCTAAATGCATTGAGTTGCTGCCATGTGATTAGAAATTTGCATTAACTAGCCGTTGGACAGGTGTACCTAATATAGTGGCCGGTGAGTGTACAGTGATTGTGTGTATTTTTAGGTCATTTTTAAAGTTTTGTTCCCTCACTATAAACTACACATTTATTTATGCATCTAATCCCTCTGCTGGTTGGATGTTGCTGATAAGCCAATGTAAATTACTCACTGCGATGTAGTAAACTCTGGCCTTCTCCACCAGACTCCAGTTACGATCAATATCCAGATGTTTCTCTTTATTGTAGCAGTTTGCTGCTGCCAGGTTTGCAACTAGAGATCTACAAATACAATTATAAACACAAAAACACACAGGCTCAATAAGCTTCAACCTGCCTGAGGGCCTGAAAAAAAATTACACACACACACACACACACACACACACACACACACACACACACACACACACACACACACACACACACACACACACACACACACACACACACACACAATACAACATGACATTTTACATCTACACAGACGAAACTCTCTCAGGAATAACCTTATAGATACAGTTTAAACACTGTAGGAGAAACTGATGGATCACACAGTTGCCATAATTAAGAATAAATAATTTAAGAAATTGAATACGGTCAACCTTAAATGCCATTTATTATTAAATAAGTATTGCCAAACTACAAAAGCTACAGTGACATTTTTATGATGCTATCAGAGCCTTTTTTTAATAATTTGATTTAAAATGTAATTATTTATATGTTATTCGGTATTAAAAAGATATACCAAAACATTTTCATTAACAGTATTGTTTTTCAAATTGTTTTAGAAATATCTGTTTATTTAATTACCGTTTTAACATTTTGTTTTAATTTTCAATTACATTTTTAATTACATTTTAATACATTTTTATTTAATATCTTTTTTACTTAAAACTTTTAATTTAATATAATAATTTTTTTTATAAATTTATTTTTAAATTTAATTTGTTTATTTAAATAGTTAAAGTTAAGAAGTTTTTGGTTTACTTAACCCAGATTTTTCTAAATATGGGAAAAAAATGTAACCAAGATATACGAAAATATTTATTAATATTTAAGCAATTAATTTATTTTAATTTAAATTATTTTAAAATACTTAAGTTTATTAAATTAGTTAGATTTGTTTATTTAATTAAATATGTTTTTAATTAGTTTAGTTAAATTTATTTAACTTAATTTTTATTCAGTTTTTAATTTATTTGATTATTTATTTCAATTAACAACAATAGTATAAGTTATATGGTTTTTAGTTTACTTAACCCAGATTTTTCTTAATATAGAAAAATCAAATCAAATATGCATTAATTTCTAAAAAATTTGTGGCCATAAAATTAATAATTCTTAATTTAATTTAATTCATTCATTTTCATTCGGCTTAGTCCATTATTTACCAGGGGTTGCCAGAGCAGAATGAACTACTTTAATTTAAATTTAATTTAATTTAATTTAATTTAATTTAATTTAATTTAATTTAATTTAATTTAATTTAATTAATTTAAGTAACAACAATAGTTTGAGGTTTTTGGTTTACTTAACCAAGATTTTCCTAAAATAAAATCAGGGATGCATTAATTTCTTAAAAATCATTGACAATAAAATAAATAATTGATAATTCTTAATTTAATTTATTTTCCTACAGCTTAGTCCCTTATTTATCAGGTGTCGCCACAGCAGAAAGAACCGCCTTCATTTAATTTAATTGTTTTATTCAAAGTAACAAAAATAGCTTGAGTTATGAGGTTTTTGGTTTACCTGACTCAGATTTTTCTTAATATGGGAAAATCAAATAAAATCAAGGATGCATTCATTTCTAAAGAAATCAGTGATAATAACAAGGAGGAAAATACATTTGTACTTAAGATTTACTAAAGATTTCAATATCAAATAAATCCTGTTCAACCTTTCAACATATCAAAGAATCCTGAAATCCCCGTATTAAATTGAATGAGAATTCTGAGGGACTGAAGACTGGAGTAATGATGCTGAAAATTCAGCTTTACATCACAGAAATAAATTTGATTTTAAAATGCAGTAATTTAGACAACAGCTATTTTGAATTATAATAATATTCCCCCTTTTTACAGCATATTTGTTGACAGAAACACAGCCGTGTCGAGCTATAATGTGATGTGTTTTCTGACCTGTTGTCTCCAGTAATGCAGGCCGCACAGGTTCCTGTGGGTTCTTGATTTTGTTCATAATAATGAGCGTCAACGTGAGCTTCAGCTGCTTTCTGCTTCAGGATCTCCCCGAAATGATCCGTCCCGATGCAGCCGAAGAACGTGGCCACTTTATGCGGCTCCTGGATCATCCACTGACAGCAGAAATCACACATAGAGGTGAAGTCAGAATTATTCGCCCTACTGTGAATGTTTCCCAAATGATGTTGAACAGATTCAGGAATTTTTCACAGTGTTTCCTATAATATTTTTTCTTCTGGAGAAAGTCTTATTTGTTTTATTTCGGCTAGAATAAAAGTCATTTTTAATTTTATTAAACCCATTTTAAGGTCAATATTATTAGCCCCCTTAAGCAATATTAGCTTTGGATTGTCTACAGAGCAAACCACTGTTATACAATGACTTGCCTAATTACCCGAACTTCACCCTAATTAACCTAGTGAAGCCTTTAAATGTCACTTTAAGCTGTATAGAAGTGTCATCATGGCAAAGATAAATTAAATCTGTTATCAGAAATGAGTTATTAAACTTATTATGTTACTCATGCAGATATTATTCATATAAAGATCATCCAGAAAGGAGAAATGTATGAATTGGTGTCGAATGTTCACAAATCATTGACCTATAACAATCTATGCCACCTACAGCTGTCAGTACGTTCATGTGCTTTTACTACAGTTTCTATATTGAGATGCAATGTCAAAGTATAAACAGCAGAAGTGAACAAACAGATTTTCCCGACCAGCAAATATTAAAATATCAAAGCAGAACAATCCCAATCCCAATTCTACCTTATAGCCCTTCCCCTCGTTTTGCGCGTTCACGTGAAGGGTTAGGGGTTTTCCAATTTTCTTTTAGGGTGCTTTCACACCTACACTTTTGTTTCGGAACGTGTCTCATTTGCCCAGTTAGCACGGTTCGTTTGGCATATGTGAACAGGGCAATCGCGCTCTGTTCCGCGCCAAAGTAATCGCTCCGAGATCGCTTGAATGAGGTGGTCTCGGCTCGATTGAAACGAACCCTGGAGCGGTTTGATTGCAGTGAGAAGCGATCCGATCCGAGCGCGGTTATATCACAGTGTTTTATGGATATGTAATAGGCTTACAGCTATATGAAGAGAGAATTATGAGTATGGCGGGAAGTTTCGCGAGTCTCCGGATGCCCGCAAACGAGCGATGATCTCCCGGTAATCTCGCGTCTCCTTTCCGGTCCTCAAATAGGCATCGTCGCGCACTCTTCTCACCCCTCCCCCACGCGTCTCTCCTCAGACACGTCGCGCGCACCCTGTCAATCACCACCAAACCACCACCTCTCCTGACAGCTGAGCGGGACGCTGCAAAATAAACCCTGACACTCTGACCAATGTGAGGAGAGTTTACTCGCACGTGACTTGTTTTAGCTGTTTTGGTCCGATTAGAAACTTTGCAGTGTGAAAGCGAACCGCTCCAAGAGGAAAGAGCAACAATGTAACAATTGTAATCTCTGTTTCAGAACAACTGAATCCATTCACAGGTGTGAAAGCAGCCTAACTTGAATGTGTAGGGCTAAGGGGAAGGGTTGGATAGTCCTTGAAACAGACTTTTCAGAACCACACCCAACACCAAGGGGTACAAAAATTTTCCAGAATACACCATCACAAAACAGAATTGGCTTTGGACCTAAATCTCTGAGGAATAACATCCACAAAATAGATGTAAGCATGGCTGAATTAGGAAAATTATGGTTTCAAATGAAGTATATGAATCTCAAGTGCCTACAATTCCCAGTTTGTGATCATATCTCTGTTTATTTCTGTTGATATGTGATACAAATATTGGCAGCTTAAAACAGATGGAAAACTGAGCGGATTTTTCAGCGTTTCTAGGGAAATTTCAGTGCAGCCGCCATTATGGCTCATTGCTTTTCTGCCCGCCAGGTCTCCACACAGGTCACATGACTGAAAACTATTAATTACTGCTGCTGTAAATGCTTTCGCTGATATGAAACAGACATTTTCTTCGTCAGACGTACCTGTGCGATTTTAACAGAGTTCTGTGTGGACCCGCCAGCATGATACTCCACTTTACTTTTATTCACGATCTCATCAAACCTGCAGAACACACACACACACACACACACACACGATTACTGTAACTGTATAAACACACTGGATTTATAAACTAAACGAACTGCTTCAGTTTATATGATACTTCATACTCACGATGTCCTGCTCAAATCCATCATACAGTAGTTTATTATACATGGACATAATTAGAGCTGTAAGATACAGTTTACTTCAGACCATCCTATATACATAGACACTATGGTGTGTGTGTGTTTATGCCATTTATCTCCACTCAACTTGGTTAATGCCTTTTAAGTGTTTGTCTCAACAAGCCCACCTTCATTTGAAAAAAAAACACACTAAAAACTTTACTATTTATTATACATTTATATTGTGTACTATATTTCAAATTTATACTCACTGGCCACTTTATTAGGTACACCTTACTAGTACCGAGTTGGACCTCCTTTTTTCTTCAGAACTGCTTCAATCCTTCGTGGCAGGGATTTCATAAGCTACTGGAAATATTCCTCAGAGATTTTGCTCCATATTGACATGATAGCATCACACAGTTGCTGCAGATTTGTTGGCTGCACATCCATGATGCCAATCTCCCGTTCCACCACATCCCAAAGCTGCTCTATTGGATTGAGATCTGCTGACTGTGGAGGACATTTGAGTACAGTGAACTCATTGTCATGTTCAAGAAACCAGTCTGAGATGATTGAGCTTTATGACATGCTGCGTTATCCTGCTGGAAGTAGCCATCAGAAGATGGAGACACTGTGCTCATAAAGGGATGGACATGGTCAGCAGCAATACTCAGGTAGGCTGTGGTGTTGATGCTCAATTGGTACTAATGGACCCAAAGAAAATCTCTCCCACACCATTACACCACCACCACCAGCCTGAACCACTGATACAAGGCAGGATGGATCCATGCTTTCAAGCTGTTGAGGCCAAATTCTGACCAGAGCATCCGAATGTGTCAGCAGAAATGGAGACTCATCAGAGCAGGCAACGTTTCTCCAATCTTCTATTGTCCAGTTTTGGTGAGTCTGTGTGAATTGTAGCCTCAGTTTCCTGTTCTTAGCTGACAGGAGCGGCACCCGGTGTGGTCTTCTGCTGCTGTAGCCCATCCGCCTCAAGGTTGGACGTGTTGTGTGTTCAGAGATGCTCTTCTGCAGAGCTCGGTTGTAACGAGTGCTTATTTGAGTTACTGTTGCCTTTCTATCAGCTGGAACCAGTCTGGCCATTCTCCTCTGACCTCTGGCATCAACAAGGCATTTTTGCCCACAGAACTGCCGCTCACTGGATATTTCCTCTTAGTCAGATCATTCTCTGTAAACCCTAGAGATGGTTGTGCGTGTAAATCCCAGTAGATCAGCAGTTTCTGAAATACTCAGACCAGCCCGTCTAACACCAACAACCATGTCTTGTTCAAAATCCCCTTTCTTCCCCATTCTGATGCTCACTTTGAACTGCAGCAGATCGTCTTAACCATGTCTACATGCCTAAATGCATCGAGTTGCTGTCATGTGATTGGCTGATTAGAAATTTGCATTAAGGAGCAGTTGGACAGGTGTACCTAATAAAGTGGCCAGTGAGTGTAAATTATATTAATATTATGAACATTTTAAATACCTTTTGTGAATATTGGAAATCACGAAACCCTAATTTAGGCGTCTGGGCTTGCTTTTATTCTGAAATAATGCGTTAATGATTAAAAGTGACAGTAAAGAGATTTATGATGTGAGAAAAAACAACTTTAAACTCACAGAGCTTTGTGTTTCTCCTCTGCTAGAATCTGATCATTGGGTTTCAGGCCGTACCTAAACACACACACACACACACACACACACACACACACACACACACAAAACAATAATTAGTTGGTCATTCATGAACAGTTATGAAGAAGGGCTGGAGGACGCGTGTACAGTACTGGCTCAAGTCATGTGATCAATTTAACTGCAATCAAGAGAACAGCAGAGCATGTTTAACCTTTAAACACACACACACACACACACCCACACACACACACACACACACACACACACACACACACACACACACACACCCACACCCACACCCACACCCACACACACACACACACACACACACACACACACACACACACACACCCACACCCACACCCACACCCACACCCACACCCACACCCACACCCACACCACTCACTTATCAAGAAAATCCTTATCAACCACAGCAGAGATGTCCAACAGCGGATTCCCCATCCCAAACAGGGAATTCTGACTGAAAACACACAGACACACACACACGTTAGTAAACCATGTGACAAAAAATAACATACTCATTTGAAGCATTTCTAAACTTGCATGCAAAAATTCTGATATTTACCATCTTCCCAAATCTGAAGACACACTGTTGTATACATTTGCATTTACTCTAACTATATTATATCAGACATTTGCATACATTTCTTATTAGTTATTATTATTAATTATCATTTAAAATTCTTAGTATTTAAGTAAATCATTAAATTGTGGAGCAGAAATATATTATGATCAAATATTGTCACCCAGACGATTATTGCATGCAAATATCTTACTTAAAATTGCGTGCAATAATTTAATTTCTTAATATTGCATGAATTAGAATTCCATTATTAGTAAGTTTGACATCCATTACATCCATTATACAGCACATTTACACCTTTCAAGCATTTATAAAGACATTTATGATGAGCAGAACTGATAATCTGCATTCAGGAGTGAACTTTTCCTTTAAAGGGGACTTATTATGCTCCTTTTTACAGGTTACTCAGGTTTTACAAATTAACACTCAAAATACCACACAGATAATGTGCTCTTCTCTCTGAGACTGACCCTTTTAGGCTTTAAGCCTAGTTGTGGTGTTTTGGTGACTGTCGCTTTAAATGCAAATGAGATGGTGCTCTTTTCAGAAGAGGGCGGAGCTACAGATGCCTGTGTGTCAGCATAGTGGCAGACTCAAAGATAAGACTAACGTATCGTAATATGCTAATGAGGGAGAGAGGGTCAGTAGTGGGCGGGGCTTTCCCCCTCTGATGACATCATACAAAGGGAGAATGTCAATCAAAGTGTTTCTGCAGACTGTTTCTATCAAGTCTGATAATAAATAATGGAAAAAATTCATTTTTATAATTAGAAGCTGGTTATATTCACACACTGCTGCCACACAACTGTTTAAACCCCCTTATAAAACAGATTTTTGTCTCTTTAAAGCTCATTCTGTGACAGTGACAGGTGGAGGTCATGTGATCGACACCTGAACCCTTGGAATGAGGGTCTGTGTGTTTATTAGCTGGAGAGAAACATGCCAGAATTCCTGCTCTTTATTTATACGGCCAATCTGAAGAAGGTTGTTGGTTCTAAACCACAGCAGAAACATCTCCTCATGTGTGTTTTTATCCAACGCAACTTGTATTGAGCTCAAGCTCTGCATTTTTCCGGTGACCCCTGATGACCTTGTGTTCCAGTGCTGTGATCTTGAGTTACAGCAATGCTTTCTAGTCTACTTCTCTCGTCATAATAGCTGCACTCGTCTAATATTAGCCCCACAAATGTCCATTTTACACAGTAAAACACTTGTTGATCATGTTAATTCTAATGCATGCAATAAAAGTTAAAACACAAGTCTGTATATAAACATTTCACCCTTTAATATTCACCATCCAACAGCTGCTTTTTCTGTCCATATTTAGATGTATAAGTATTTAGGTTCCAGCTTTAGTCTATATACATAGTTTATATAGTGTGTGTTTTTTTGTCTAAACCTGAACTTATCTTATAATAATAATACTAATTTTATTATTATTTTTATTTTTAAAGATTTATTTTTGGCCGTTTTGCCTTTATTAGATTGGACAGTAAAGAGACAGGAAGCATAGTTGGAGAGAGATGGGGGGTAGGGTTGGGAAATGTCCTCAAGCCGGGATTCGAACTTGGGATGCCCTGACGTGCTACTGCACCATATGTCGGTGTGCAAACCATTAGGCTATTGCGCCGACATAATAATACTGATTAAGGCTGCACAATATATCGTTTCAGCATTGATATTGCAATGTGTAAAGCCACAACAGACAAGTCAGAATCAACAATATAGAGTCGGGATTAGAGGGCCAGACATTACAGTTCACAACATAGTGAGTCATTTCACATTTTACCCTTTGAGAGAATGTTTATTTATTATTAAATAGATTTTAAGGCCCGTGACAGTGCTTGTAGAAAAGCTACTTTAAGTCATTTAGGCTTTTTACATTTAACACTGTATAACTATTTACTCAATGAAAATAAGACAGAGTTATTTATTATTATTATTATTATATTATGAATTTTTTATATTTTATCTCAAATTATGAATTCTTTACACAGAATAAACACGCAACATATATCGCAGTAAAAGAAGAAAAAAAAAGAAAAAATATATATATATTTATCATAGGGCTGCATAATCTATCATTTCAGCATCAATATTGCACATCCATAATAGTCACATCGCAGAATCTGCAATGTTGAGTTGGACTGTATAATGATGGTGTGTTCTGTAGACTTTCTGAAAAAATATTAGCTTAAAGGGGCTAATAATTTTGACCTTAAAACGGTGTTTAATAAATTAAAAGCTGCTTTTATTCTACCTAAAAATAAACCAAATAAGACTTTCTCCAGAAGAAAAAATATTATCAGACATACTGTGAACATTTCATTGCTCTGTTAAACATCGTTTGAGAAATATTTCAAAAAGAAAAAAAAATGTGGGCAAATAATATTTATTTGTGTGTATATATATATATATATATATATATATATATTTTTATTATATAAAATTATATACTATAATTAGCACTGTGAAATGGTCATGCACTGTAACATTTAATCATACAGTGTGTGTTTACACTACAGCATAGAGCACATGCTATAGTGCTGACTAAACTCTTTATGCACACACGCACACAAAACTATGCACTGGACAAGGCGACAAATCATCGGAAACTAAACAGCAAATTTGCACTGCAGCTTTAAAAAATATTCTAATATCCATATTTAATGCATAAGCAAAAATCACACACTCAATACTAAACACCAAAATGATTGTGCCTGACGGTAACATTATGCATTAATAGAAATTATTCTACCAGTTAGCACTTCACCAAAAAATACAGGATATTGTCTATTACAATTATTAATAAAACACACACACATTTGTATTTAGGTTTTATTTTTATTTATAGATTATATTAATTGTGTAATTGTATTTATTGTAATTTCTTTTTAAAATTCTACTTTTTAAATTAATTTTATATGTTATGCACCCAGGTTCTGAGAGTAACACAATTTAGATTCTCTGGGTGTCCTGGACTGTACATGTGGTTGAATTCACAATAAAGGTGACTTTGACTTCTGTAAAACACTGAATACTCCCAATATTTATATTTATCTTAAACCAGTATTAATATATTTTACAGTATTTACTTTTTGCAGTCTTGAACAAGGTTTAATAATTATCTGTCATATTGAGAAAATACTTTAAAGGATTGAATGAATGAATGAATGAACGAATGTTTAGGCAGTTTATCTGAATTATTTTGGTATTAAAATAAATAATATGAAATATTCAGCAATACATTATAGGAAGACACTCTTATATGTGTGTGAATATACACACACACACACACACATACATATATATATATATATATATATATATATATATATATATATATATATATATACACACAGACACACACACACACACGTATACATACATACATACATACATACATACTGTACATATATATATATATATACACACACACACACACACGTATGTATACATACATACATACATATACATATATATATACATATACATATATATATATATATATATATATATATATATATATATATATATGTGTGTGTGTGTGTGTGTGTATATATATATATATATATATATATATATATATATACACATACATACATACATACATACACACACACACACATATATATATATATATATATATATATATATATATATATATATATATATGTATATATATATATATATATATATATATATATATATATATATATATGTATATATATATGTATATATATATATATATATATATATATATATATATATATATATATATATATATATATATATAATACGTCAGACATTTTACTTAATACTTTAATAAATTAATGGGACTGAATTTTTAAATCAAACCAAAATGAACATTGCATACTGAATAGACAGATGCTAGTTTTCCCACAATATTAAATATATAACGTTATATATGAGAAGGCATGCGTTAGAAATACAGGAAATAAAGCGCGCTACACACACACACACACACACACACACACACACACACACACACACACACGAAACACACACACTCTCTGCCTGTAAACACAGCGGTTGTGTGTATGTGTGTGTACTTGCCATTAAACTCGTGATCTTACCTGACAGTGGGCATGATGACACTAATGCTGTGAAAGTATTTCCTTGCTGCTGCTACACGTGCAATTCTTCGTTTCTACTGAATTATCCACAACCCGGAAGCCAAAAGGTGCTGCAGATGATTGGTTGATACGAGTGTGGGCGAATCCACACATCCGCCACTCCGATTGGCTGACAGACACACATGTGTTTTTGCATCGAGTTATTTGGTTTAATCGCTACAGATAATAATAATACCGAGAGAAGCATTTAACTAATCGTTTACTTGCTTAATATCACATCTATAAATGCATATTCCCCAATAATAAACCGCTTTTTAAGATACTCATAAAATAATTGCTACAATATACACACACTAAAGCTAGGAAAACTAGCCCTATTTAAAATTCACCCTGTAACATTTGTTTTGGAAATACACTCTTTGTATTGTATGCTTTGTTTTATGCATATTTTTCGTATTTCTATTATTATATTTTATTATTATTATTATTATTGAATATTACGCATTTTTTTCTTTATTTTACTACTTTATACCTTTTACTTCTCCTATTTCCCTTCTATATTTCACAATATCTCACTAACTATACTGTAATTATTATATTAATATACTGTGTCCATTATTACTGCATCTCTATTATTACTATCAGTATCTGTATCGCCTTCTTTAACTGATCTGACAAGACATTCCAAACCATAATATCGAGAAGTGTGTTAAACCCTCTTTATATGTTCTCATATAACATAAAGCGCGTGCACTAATCTCCGCTTTCTGTGCACGATGACGCGCGAGCACGAGGAGGAGCGCGCGCTGCTGGTACATTTTGTTCAGAATCAAAACAAACTCTTCAGTATTTGTTCAGCTGCATGCATTCAGGGAAGATGCACGGGTTTGTACGTTTTAACTTCGAGCTTTGTTATTAAGTCAAAACATTGGAGGGTGCGAGGAATGCTAAAGCCTTATATCCTTGAAGTTTGACTCTTTTTAAGGACTCTTATGTGCATTTTGCATGCAAAGAAATAGATTTGTTTTCAAAACCTCTTTATATATATATATATATATATATATATATATATATATATATATATATATATATATATATATATATATATATATATATATAACTACGACAGTTATAAGTAAGCATCCAACTCAGCATCATTATTGACAAACAGCATTCATTGGGCTTAGTTCCTTTATTAATCTGGGGTCGCCACAGCAGGATGAACTGCCAACTTATCCAGCACGTTTCAAGCAGCGGATGCCCTTCCAGCTGCAAACTATCATTAGGAAACACTTATACACTCTCATTCACACACATACACTAAGGACAATTTTAGCTTACACAATAAAGTGCACGTGTTTGGAGTGTAGGGAAATCGGAGCACCCGGAGGAAACCCACGCCAAGACGGGGAGAACATGCAAACTTCACACAGAAATGACGACTGACCCAGCCGAGACTCAAACCAGCGACCTTCTTGCTGTAAACGGCAGCACTACATACTGAGCCACCGCATCACCCTCTTTAAGCGACAGTTCTTGTAATATCTTGATGTGTTCAACTGAAGAAATAAATTCA
Organism: Danio rerio; assembly: GCF_052040795.2. Lineage (NCBI taxonomy): Eukaryota > Metazoa > Chordata > Actinopteri > Cypriniformes > Danionidae > Danio > Danio rerio. The sequence continues at coordinate 49,299,988 of NC_141032.1, read as the reverse complement.
TAAAAGTTTGCAAACACTCGAGTAACATTTTCGTGGTGAACTGACCCTTTAAATTCATGTCAAAAATCTAATTAAAAGAGTAAATGGTTAAATGCAGTAAAGCTGACAACAAAATTGGTACATTTTACATGTTTCAATTACTTGAAACACTACAACGATGAATAAATTAATAAATTAAATGATAATAAAAACAAATTTAATGACTCTAGTGTTTTAATAAAGCGCATATATACATACATACATGCGTGTGAATGTGTGTGTGGATGTTTCCCAGGGATGGGTTGCGGCTGGAAGGGAACCAGCTGCGTAAAAACTTGCTGGATAAGTTGGCGGTTCATTCCGCTGTGGCGACGACGGATTAATAAAGGGACTAAGCCGACAAGAAAATGAATTAATGAATGATATATATAAATACACACACACACACACACACACACACACACACACACACACGCACGCACAGTTGAAGTCAGAATTATTAACCCCCCCGTTTATTTTTTTTCCCCAATTTCTGTTACATGCTGAAATTTGTTGAAAAAATCTGCTCTCCGTTAAATAGAAATAAAAAAAATATATAAAAATAAATAAAAATAAATAAATAAATAAATATATATATACATATATATATATATATATATATATATATATATATATATATATATATATATATATATATACATATATATATATATATATATATATATATATATATATATATATATATGTTTTTAAATTATTGTTAAATTAATATTTGTCTAAAATAGTTTTGATGCATTTTATACAAAATTTAAAGACGACAAAAAAAAAATAAATATAGTTTTTTTCAGCCTGTATGGTTTGTTAACAAAAAAAAAAAAAAAAAAAAAAAATATATATATATATATATATATATATATATATATATATATATATATAATATATTTTACTACTATATTTAATGGAGCCACAACTTAATAATTCCACAACTTAATAAATAAAGCAAATAAAATATAAGACACCAATGTTGAATAAATGTCTTTTTTTAATATGTAGGTATCCAGCCAAATTTATTAATGTTTCCTTGGCTTAGGAATGAACCGCCAATTTATCCAGCATTTGCTTTACGTAGCGAATGGCCTTCCAGCTGCAACCCAGCACTGGGAAACACCCATACACACTCACACTCATGGATGGGAGACCACATGGGAACACTAGGTTGCTGTTAGAAGTGGTGTTAGAGAGGCCAGCAGGGGGCGCTCAACCTGTGGTCTGTGTGAGTCCTAATGCCCCAGTATAGTGAAGGGAACACTATACTGTCAGTGAGCGCCGTCTTTCAGATGAGACGTTAAACTGAGCTCCTGACTCTCTGTGGTCATTAATAATCCCATGGCACTTCTATTAACTAGTAGGGGTGTAACCCTGGTGTCCTGGCCAAACTCCTTCTCAGCCCCTTACCCATCATGGCTTCCCAATCATCACCATTCACTGAATTCGCTCTATCACTGTCTGTCCACTCTACCTACAGCTGGTGTGTGGTGAAGCACTGGTGACATTGTCCTGTTGCTGCTGGCGTGTCATCCAAGTAGAGCTGCACACTGGTGGTGGAGTGGAGAGACCCCTCCTCCCCCCCCCCCCCCCCCACCCCCATGGCCAGACACGATAAATGCGTATATAAATACAAACACAGTTGAACACAAATAATATGATAATTAGTTCTTTTATTATGACAAGGCACATGAAGGTCTTACAGGCTGTCTTTAAACACATTATTTACATTAAAACTGCTCGACGATACAAAAGGCAGAGAGCGTTTTCATCTCACTCATATAAATATACTTGAGTGTGCATCTGCAAGAGACTCTAGTAGTGTATGAGCACAGTGGAGATACGAGGACGGCAGTCTGTGTGTGTGTGTGTGTGTGTGGATATATTATGGAAACAGACTGTTTTGGCATAGATTGCAGGAAGCACCAGGTCTCATGTTTGATTACCTCTTCATTTCAGTACTGGTTTGCAGTGTCGGATCCCTGAATGAAAGATTTCACTGGTCCACTAACTTTGAGGAGTTTATAATCCATAATTTGTGATTGTAGTTTCATTTTAGTGATGAAAAAACAATTGTGCATTTAATAAAACATTCAAAAAGGTGAACATGAGGTGCTGGTGAGATATAATATGCATAAACGCACTGTCAAATGTTGTTCTTACTTACAGTTTAAGTCTTGTTTCTAGTTCATATATCGAAACATCCTTAAAATAACTAAAAAAAACTATTGTATTGCTTTTAGAAATTCATTCCATTATTATTTTTCTGTCGGCTTTATTAATCTGGAGTCGCCACAGTGGAATGAACCGCCTCTTTTCAGAATTGATAAGTCAAAATTAGGCATAAAAAAGCAAGATAATCAGCCCAGGAGTGAAGTAAAATAATCTTGTTGTTTGGTTTGATATAAGTTTATTTTTCTTTCACCACTGGCACATTATTTTGCTCATTTTAAAGAAATAATTAAATTTTTTGACTTCTGAAAAGTATGGAAGCCCATTCCCGCCACTGAATAAAAAATACAAAATTTATACAATGTAAAAAAAAAAAAATTATAAAGTCAGAATTCCAAGTTATTAAGACAGAAATCTGAGTTAGGTCAGAATTAAAAAAAATCTAAAGTCAGAATTCCGAGTTCTAAAGTCAGAATTCTGAGTTAAGTCAGAATTCCAAAATCTAAAGTCAGAATTCCAAGTTCTAAAATCGAAATTCCGAGTTGTAAAGTCAGAATACAAAGTTAAGACAGAAATCTGAGTTATTAAGTCAGAATTCTGAGTTAATAAGACAGAAATCTGAGTTAAGTCAGAATTCCAAAATCTAAAGTCAGAATTCAGAGTTCTAAAGTCAGAATTCCAAGTTATTAACGAGTTTCCTGTTATTGGCGACTGGCCATGAAGCGCCTGAAACTATTAGCTATTGTTGTGGGATTCCTCCAAAAGTCTAAAATTAAGATTTCTATATTATTTATCTATTATATGTGTAACAATGATATGATTGACATTTTGTTGCTGCTGTTTTTTGTTTCATATTGCAAGAGTGCCCTCATGTGGTGTATGTGGGAGCTGCAGACATATGTATCGTACATAGACGAGGGCTAAACTAAAAGGGCTGCATTAGTTCATTTTCAGTTCAGTAAAAGTGTCAACCAAATTCTGTGGTCTCCTCGCCTTAATTGGAGAACCTGAGCTGTGACTCCATACCAGATCACAGAACAGTCTTTAACACTTTATTAATGGCCATTCACCATAACATAACTCACAATTCTGACTTTAAAACTCGTAATTCTGACTTTATAACTCGTAAATCTGACTTTATAACACGTAATTCTGACTTTACAACTCGTAAATCTGACTTTATAACACGTAATTCTGACTTTATAACACGTAATTCTGACTTTATAACAGGTAATTCTGACTTTACAACTCGTAAATCTGACTTTATAACTCGTAAATCTGACTTTAAAACACGTAATTCTGACTTTACAACTCGTAAATCTGACTTTATAACACGTAATTCTGACTTTACAACTCGTAAATCTGACTTTATAACACGTAATTCTGACTTTACAACTCGTAAATCTGACTTTATAACAGGTAATTCTGACTTTATAACACGTAATTCTGACTTTATAACAGGTAATTCTGACTTTACAACTCGTAAATCTGACTTTTTAACACATAATTATGAGTTTATAACTCGTAAATCTGAATTTATAACACATAAATCTGACTTTATAACACGTAATTCTGACTTTATAACTTGTAATTCTGACTTTATAACATGTAATTCTGACTTTATAACTCGTAAATCTGAATTTATAACATGTAATTCTGACTTTATAACTTGTAATTCTGACTTTATAACTCGTAATTCTGAATTTATAACACATAATTCTGACTTTATAACACGTAATTCTGACTTAATAACACGTAATTCTGACTTTATATCTCGTAATTCTGACTTTTTAACACGTAAATCTGACTTTAAAACTCGTAATTCTGACTTTATAAATCCTAAATCTGACTTTATAACTCGTAATTCTGAATTTATAACACATAATTCTGACTTTATAACACGTAATTCTGACTTTATAACACGTAATTCTGACTTTATAACTCCTAAATCTGACTTTATAAGACATAATTCTGAGTTTATAACTCGTAATTCTGACTTTATAACACGTAAATCTGACTTTAAAACTCGTAATTCTGACTTTATAAATCCTAAATCTGACTTTATAAGACGTAATTCTGAGTTTATAACTCGTAATTCTGACTTTATGACTCGTAATTCTGACTTTATAACTCCTAATTCTGACTTTATAACTCGTAATTCTGACTTTATAACTCGTAATTCTGAATTTTTAACACGTAATTCTGACTTTATAACATGTAATTCTGACTTTATAACTCCTAATTCTGACTTTATAACTCGTAATTCTGACTTTATAACTCGTAATTCTGACTTTATAACTCCTAATTCTGACTTTATAACATGTAATTCTGACTTTATAACTCCTAATTCTGACTTTATAACTCGTAATTCTGACTTTATAACTCGTAATTCTGAATTTTTAACACGTAATTCTGACTTTATAACATGTAATTCTGACTTTATAACTCCTAATTCTGACTTTATAACTCCTAATTCTGACTTTATAACTCGTAATTCTGAATTTTTAACACGTAATTCTGACTTTATAACATGTAATTCTGACTTTATAACTCCTAATTCTGACTTTATAACTCGTAATTCTGACTTTATAACTCGTAATTCTGAATTTTTAACACGTAATTCTGACTTTATAACATGTAATTCTGACTTTATAACACGTAATTCTGACTTTATCATTTTTTTTGCACTGTATTTATTAATTTATTTTTTATTCGGTGGGGGGAACGGGCTTTCATAGAAAAGAAAGCAATATTCTTTACTTGACTAAATTGGTTCTTGATTTAATCATTTTTAGACATATGAACTAGAAACAAAACAAAAACTTAAATGTAAACAGACTTTTTCAGTCTGCACCCACAGATCCAATCAGTAATACTAATGACCTTTCTGAAATAACAGGATTAAACTTTCCCCATAAATATATAACCGGAAACCATCAGAACAAATATATATAACCTTTCGCAAATTAAAAACGCAATGATCAAATTAAAGGGACAGCCCACTTCAAAATTCATTATATGTCTTAATTTACTCTGCTGTTACAGTCTTACATTAAATTAAAAGTAAGATATTTTATAGATTCATGAAATAAGTAACCATTGACTTCCATAGTATGCATTTCTGTTCCAATGGAAGTCAATGACCACCAGTTTCTGACATTCTTCAAAATATCTTCTTTTTCTTTTACAGAAATTCATTATCGGAAAGACGTGCATTTTTAGGGTGTACTGTTCCTTTAAATCATAGGTCTCAAAGTCAATTCCTGGAGGGGCTGGTTCAGGTGTGTTTGATTAGGGTTGGAGCTAAACTCTCCAGGACACCGGCCCTCCAAGACCGAGTTTGGACACCCCTGCTTTAAAGGAACAGAATCACCTATTTCCTGACACTCATCAACAATGAAGAACAAAATATGGAATATATAATCCAGGAGTTTGATGACAGGTCTGCGTTGGACATTTATGGACTGAAATGCATTGTTGGATACGTGCGCTGTGGTCTCACTGGTACCAGGGTGTCTTGCGGACCCAGTGCAGGGTGAAGCCGGCGTCAGTGCGGATCTTGATGGATGCGGCTTCAGCTTCTCGGACAGTCTCTTTCACGGACTGCATGAGGTTCTGAGCGTTGTGGACCAGCATCTCAGTGGCCTGAGGGACAGCAACATCACAGATTTACAGGAGAAACAAACATGATAGATAGATCGATAGATAGACAGACAGACAGACAGATCTGACCTGCTCTGATTCCTCCTCGCTAATGTTGGTGCGGCCCAACATTGTAGCCTTCACCGTGGACAGAATCTTCAGCTGAGTACTGATGGTGGGGATCCTCTCACACACCTGTACACACACACACACAGACACACACACCTTTTAAAATGTGTATCTGCACACTGACAGAATTTCATTAAATCCCTGTTTTCCTAAAAATACCATAGTAAAGTATGTAGTATAGCAAAGTATAGTATGGCAAATAGTAAATACTACATTATTTTTAAGGAATACCAAGTAACTGAACTGATTTGCAAATTTAATTCAATAGTTGCTATGGTAATGCAACAACTATACTAAAAGAAATAAATCACCAAATAGTGTAACCTATGTTCTATAGTAGCTATGGTAACACAACAACTATAGTAAAATAGTCAAATCGCACAATATTGTAGTTGTCATTCTATAGTAGCTATGGTAACACAACAACTATAGTAAAATAGTCAAATCGCACAATATTGTAGTTGTCATTCTATAGTAGCTATAGTGACTATAGTAAGATAGACAAATCGCACAATATTGTAGTCGCCATTCTATAGTAGCTATGGTAACACAACAACTATAGTAAAATAATCAATTCGCGCAATGTTGTAGTCGTCATTTTATAGTGGCTATGGTAACACAACAACTATAGTAAAATAGTCAAATCGCACAATATTGTAGTTGTCATTCTATAGTAGCTATGGTAACAAAACAACTATAATAAAATAGTCAAATCGCACAATATTGTAGTTTTCATTCTATAGTAGCTATGGTAACACAACAACTATAGTAAAATAGTCAAATCGCACAATATTGTAGTTGTCATTCTATAGTAGCTATGGTAACAAAACAACTATAATAAAATAGTCAAATCGCACAATATTGTAGTTTTCATTCTATAGTAGCTATGGTAACACAACAACTATAGTAAAATAGTCAAATCGCACAATATTGTAGTTGTCATTCTATACTAACTATGGTAACAAAACAACTATAGTAAAATAGTCAAATCGCACAATATTGTAGTTGTCATTCTATAGTAGCTATAGTGACTATAGTAAGATAGACAAATCGCACAATATTGTAGTCGCCATTCTATAGTAGCTATGGTAACACAACAACTATAGTAAAATAATCAATTCGCGCAATGTTGTAGTCGTCATTTTATAGTGGCTATGGTAACACAACAACTATATTAAAACCTTTTTCTCTTACCTGCAGCAGGTTGGTCCGTATGCGTTTGTCTGTGCACTGTTTAGCGACCTCTTTAGCGAGGCGCGTGACCTCATCAGAGGCTTTAGCAATGTCTTTAGCGCACTGGATGAGGGCTCTCTTATTTCCGCCACTGCCCCGGACCAGACGAGACATCTCAGCCATCAGCAGAGCCATGCGCTTCGCTGCACCAATGATATCATTACCCTGAGCACAATCAACACGAACATTCAATTACAATCAATAGTTCGTTAAAGGAATTCTGCAGTTAGTGATGTGCCATATATAATCTATGATAATATGGTTGTTTGATCTGTTGTGGTGATTCTATAGTTGCTATGGTAATAAATCAACTATAGTAATTGATCTATAGCAGTGATTCTATAGTTGCTATGGTAATAAATCAACTATAGTAATAGATCTGTAGTGGTGATTCTCTAGTTGCTATGGTAATAAAACAACTATAGTAATTGATCTATAGCAGTGATTCTATGGTGGCTATGGTGATAAAACATCTATAGTAATTGATTTATTGCAGCGATTATATAGTTACTATGGTGATAAACCAACTATAGTAATTGATCTGTATCAGCGATTCTATAGTTGCTATGGTAATAAATCAACTATAGTAATTGATCTGTATCAGCGATTCTATAGTTGCTATGGTAATAAATCAACTATAGTATTTGATCTGTATCGGCGATTCTATAGTTGCTATGGTAATAAATCAACCATAGTAATTGATCTGTATCAGCGATTCTATAGTTGCTAGGGTAATAAATCAACCATAGTAATTGATCTGTATCAGCGATTCAATAGTTGCTAGGGTAATAAATCAACTATAGTAATTGATCTGTATCTGCAATTCTATAGTTGCTATGGCAATAAATCAACTATAGTAACTGATCTGTATCTGCGATTCTATAGTTGCTATGGTAATAAATCAACTATAGTAATTGATCTGTAACTGCGATTCTTTAGTTGCTATGGTAATAAATCAACTATAGTAATTGATCTGTATCTGCGATTCTATAGTTGCTATGGTAATAAATCAACTATAGTAATTGATCTGTATCTGCGATTCTTTAGTTGCTATGGTAATAAATCAACTATAGTAATTGATCTGTATCGGCGATTCTATAGTTGCTATGGTAATAAATCAACTATAGTAATTGATCTGTATCAGCGATTCTATAGTTGCTATGGCAATAAATCAACTATAGTAATTGATCTGTATCGGCGATTCTATAGTTGCTATGGTAATAAATCAACTATAGTAATTGATCTGTATCTGCGATTCTTTAGTTGCTATGGTAATAAATCAACTATAGTAATTGATCTGTATCGGCGATTCTATAGTTGCTATGGTAATAAATCAACTATAGTAATTGATCTGTATTGGCGATTCTATAGTTGCTATGGTAATAAATCAACTATAGTAATTGATCTGTATTGGCGATTCTATAGTTGCTATGGTAATAAATCAACTATAGTAATTGATCTGTTTCTGTGATTCTATAGTTGTTATGGTAATAAATCAACTATAGTAATTGATCTGTATTGGCGATTCTATAGTTGCTATGGTAATAAATCAACTATAGTAATTGATCTGTATCTGCGATTCTTTAGTTGCTATGGTAATAAATCAACTATAGTAATTGATCTGTATCTGCGATTCTTTAGTTGCTATGGTAATAAATCAACTATAGTAATTGATCTGTATCTGCGATTCTTTAGTTGCTATGGTAATAAATCAACTATAGTAATTGATCTGTATCTGCGATTCTTTAGTTGCTATGGTAATAAATCAACCATAGTAATTGATCTGTATTGGCGATTCTACAGTTGCTATGGTAATAAAACATCTAAAGTATAGTATGATTGATCCTTGATCTGACCTTGCTGGACCACTTGCGGGCCTCGTCGTGCAGCTGTCGTGCGGCCACCATCATGGGCTCGCTGACCATCTCTCCGGCCTGCTGCTCCGGGAACTCCTCGTCCTTCTCCTCGGGTGGTGGAGGTCTGGGTGGAGGAACTTCACCCTCCGGCAGCGGTGGTTTGGGAGGAGCAGCCGTGTCGCTTATCTGAAAGACAAACAGTTTAAGTGCTCAGGATTTAACCATCACAGAGTTTAATGCCGCTTGCATTTCTGTCTTAGGTTTATGGCAGATTTTGAGCAGCTTTTTATGCATTCCTGTGATGTAATTTAAACTCGCATCAGCCTTAAAATACTGCATAAGCCTAGTGCATTTAATTAAGTAATTACAATTATATATTCCTGCATCAAAAACAATATTTAGGGCCAAACACAAATAAAAAACATATAATAATAATCATAATAATATAAATAAATCAACATTATAAATAAAACTAACCCATATTGGGCTCTACAGCAATACAGAAAATATATAAATACAAATTATGCAAGAGGTGGAGAAGTAAAATAAAAAAATAATAATTATTATATGTATTAATTAAATATAAAATATAACTTTAGAATGCAGAAATCTAAAAAATTGTCCAGAGGGAGAGTTTAATATGGTGCAGTGTGTGCTGTGTCTGACCTGCAGGCTCTCCAGGTCTGGAGGTGGAGGAGGGAATTCGGGCTCCTGCGGCTGGAAAGCGTCCCTGACGTTAGCCACCGCACCCAGAATCTTAAAACCGGAGTCCAGGAAGCCCCTCTGAAGGCCTGTTCAGGAGGATATTGAGCATTGATTTGGTTTTGATTATTGAATTGTTCAGCTGTGAGAGCTACTAGTGAATAAACGTATGCAGTGAGTGTTTCATAGTAGAGCTAGACACTGTGCTTATTATACATGATAGTAATAGGCGGTCACTGTAACATCTATAGGGGATACAGCTGCAGAATTCTCACATCAATGTAAATTTTGTTACACTGTAAACACAATAATTTATATTTTTTTACATTACTATGAGGGTTGTGGTAGGGGTAGATGTTATTAAAAGACAATTTTATAGATAATTTAATAAATAATATGAATAATGCTCAGTATAATTACTGTTTTACATTACTGTGATAGTTGGGATGGGGTAGACGTTAATAAAATACAATTAAATGGGTGATTTAATAAATAATATGAACAATACTCCGCATAATTACTATTTTTACATTATTGTGAGGTTTGTGGTAGGGGTAGACGTTAATAAAATACAATTAAATGCTCAATTTAATAAATAATATGAATAATACTCTGTATAAATACTGTTTTACATTACTGTAAGGGTTGGGATGGGGTAGACGTTAATAAAATACAATTAAATGCGCAATTTAATAAATAATATGTAGGAACTCATCGGCATTTTTCAGTGGTCAACACAAGTTGAATCTGAAATCTTGGGCATCTCCAATGGTCTCATTCATTGAACTAGCTTGAGGGCTTATACCATCAGGATAACAGAGCGCCAATTGATTTCGGGCTCCTCTGACCAGTACTTCTCCGCAGATGTTCTAGTACCCTTCGGCTAACTAGCCAATGATTAATTAAATCAGTTAAATTAAAAACAATGGCCCTTACAGGATCTTCAGCGGAAACCATTTAACGAGACTTTTAAATGACTCTTGGTCATGTGCTCGCCTTGGGCACATCCTGCTAGAAGCACAATTTCGTAGAGACAAAGAGATCTCTAGAAACATTAATGTATATGAATAAAAGACAATCTCTTAAAATGTTAGAACTAAGGCAGATGTATCTTTGAATAATATGCCATAATGTTCCTCATATGCTGTTTATTCCAATCAACTAGGTTAATCAATGTGTTGTTTTAACCCTTATAACAGAGTAAAATGTTCTGTATGTGTCTGGAATGTATGATGTCTGGTATTGAACGAAAGCTAGTGACATTTGCAATACGTTGGTGTAAATGAAAAACTAGTAGTACAAACAGTATTCATCTTGTAACGTTTGATGTAAGATAGTTTCAATCTTGCAAGAGTTCTACCAAGTGAAATCTACATGCAGTCTGTTAATTATTGACCTTTCCTACGTCAGTACGGGGTGTGGCCCCACCCTTCATGGCAACTGCTCATTGGCAGACAGTGCCATGGGGACGAACCAGACCAGGTCACTTAAAAAAGCCCTGCGACAAAGAAACTTTGCTTTTTGCATCAGCTAGCTTGCGCATGCTTTTGCTCTCTGCCCCCTTTCGCCTGCCCGGACACCGCGCCGCCACGCGATTGGGTCACTACGAACTTCCACGCAAACCTCTTAAGTTTCGGGACTCCCGAAGCTGCATGAACTTCCGCAAACCGACTCTCAGCAGTCCGTCACCTCGGTAACCCAGGACAACAGCCATTCACGAGCGCGTGAATCCCAAAGACGTCATCGAAGCGAGAAACCACCCAATCAGGAGCACCGTGTTTCCCCAAGGCCAGCCGGCGAGGGAGATTCGACTTCAGCAAAAAGAGCGCAAGTAACACAAACTAATGTTGTCTCTTGCTGATCTTGTGCAGATTGATCTTAAGCAGTTAAAGATAAGCCATATCTCTGCTTTTGTGGTTTCTCAGGTGTTATTCTAAGATCTTGCAAGAAGTATTAGAATTAATTTGGGACGTTGTCAACTCATTTTGCATCCTCTGAACTGCCTTTGTGTGTATGTGTGAATGTGTGTTTGTTTGTTTGTTGTTTGCTTATTACGTAGTTAGTTTCATGTATCGTAGTGTAGCTCAATAAATCTTTGTACTCATTTTGTAAGAACTGTGTTCTTGTTTATGTGCTTCTAAGTCATTGCCTCGAGCTGTAGATCTTGTTACCTTGCTAAAAGTTAACCCAATACTGTGTTATGTTATGATCGTTGGCCACGTAAATAATATAAACAAGATTGGTAAGATACGATGTCTTCTATTTGCGGGACAAATGGTAGATAAAGTGTGAATCTTTTGATCTGATTCAATCTGACTCATTTGAGTCAAATCAATGATTCGAATCTTAAGGATCCGATTCATTGAAATGAGCTAATTAATCCCTGATCGATATTAAAACGTAGGTTGATCCCCTACATATTAATGGTGGAGAATTTTTAGGCACAGCACGATCTGACTTTTAAGCACAAAAACATTGTTTATCTTTTCTATTTTGTCCGGAAGAATAGATCAGAGACAGAGAAACAAAGTTGTTGTGTTACTGTATGATTTATTGTGGTACCCAGTGTGTTGAAACGCACGAATGCGCAACTCGAGTGCTTTTGAGAAAGCGAACTGCAGTAAATAGTTATTTGTCCACGAGACAAAAACGATACGTCGCTGTAAAGCGCACGGATTGAGAAACAATAAGCGTGTTCCTTATTCTTTCTCCTATAAGGCCTTCACAGTTGATTTAAAGGTGCGTGTCCCAGCTTTAAAGACTAACTGTGCATTTCTCCCTGGTCAAATTAAGCACAGAGTAGCTAACTGTCTTTTTGCCATTTAATTCACTAACAACAGAGTTAGTGAACTCAGCGCGCCGCGCTCGAGAGAGCGGCAGAGCGTATTCTCACGGGAGAACTTATCTTGATCAAGTAAAGTGTGCGTGATTGAATCCACGCGTGTCTTTGACTGTGAATAGTCTCGACACAGAGCGCTGGGATCCGCCGAGATCTTAACAGTGCTATATTCTGTTGAGCAGTGTGAAATGCGCCGCTATTTCATGTAATGCATGTATGTTTGTGGGCATAACCGCATATTGGTTCATTCTGTGTACGTCGTCATAGTAACAGCCTCCCGAAAGTCCTGGAAGACTTTTCAGAGTACTCTCAAGTGCGCATGCGCAGTCCTCCGCGCTTGCATCGGCTGTAGACATTAGCACAAAGCTAAGCTAACTGAAGCTCACGCTGTTGCATTGAAGTGTGTGGTATGGCTATGCCATTATAGCATTAAAGGCTAGTGTAGTAGCGCTTTTCTTGTGGTCTTGAATGCAGTGTGTTAAGTTGAAGTGACAACCTAATTCACGCTAGCGAGATTTTGAATCTTGATTTCTCACTCTTTATAGGCTATTTGCCTTATTTCTCATTTTTCTCCCTTTCTTGGAAAAGGCTTTGACTAATGCAGATTTAGTAAACCCCATTGTACGCGATCTCATCGCTGGTTTAATCACAATTGTCAAATGCTTTTCCTGTTTAACCTGGCCTGTTTTATTAATTCAAATGCTCATAAGTTGTTGGTTTATTAGCAATGAATTATAGTTTATGACTATAACATAATGCTTTTGATTGCTCAATCAAATTAATGCCTAATGCTTAATTAATGATTAATGCTTTGCTCTTCTGAAACTTATCAACATTATAGGAACAACCATTTTCTATGACTGTTGATATTTGAAGTTGATTTATAAGCACACTGTTTACGGATTAATCAAATTATAACATTTATTGTACTAGGACTTTACAAACACAATCACTATTCTGAAATTTTTATTTCATTTAATAGTTCATTGATGCTTGGCTGCCCTATCTCAATAACAGTTATTGATTAATTTTAAATAAACACTTTTGATCAAATTTAATGACATCAGGAATACCACGCATTCCCTATCATCATTGATTTTGAAATTGATTTGTTCTCATAACTGATTTGCAGGAATGCTTGCTGATTAATTAAATCATAATTGTGTTTATGACTTTAATGACAACCTCACTGAGTGTTAGTCTCAACCAACATTATTACTATTTGAAAATTTTAATTTCATTAATAGTTAATTGGTGTTTGGTTTCCCTTTTCTATTACAATTATTGATTTATTTAATTATAGCAACTCTTAATCAAGGTTATTGATAAAAATCATATTTCTGAATCATTTCATGTCATTACTAATTTGAATTAGATTTAAATTAATTTGCAATCAAGTTTTTTTTATTATCCTTCAGGTATTAAATTGCCTCACAGGACAGTGCTCCCCCTGGTGTCTGGTTGATGCAATGAGACAGTGTTGCCTGTAGGTGGCTACAACTGAACTCAAGTCATCGTTAAACCTAGCATACCAGAGCAGTAGCCTTCGATTAGCCAAACCCCAAAGGAAATATAGGATTTTCCTGTCTACTTAGGCTAATTAGTTATCTTGATAACACAATAAACCAACCCCTTTTGATGTATTGACTCAACAGTGCCACCACTTTGTCAACTTTGTAATTTGAAAACTCGCTCCACTTTCTATTCTTTCTTTTAATTGTCTTCTTCCGAGTTGACTACGTCTGCCCTTTTGAGATTGTACCTGTGTGAATCATGAAAGCAGAGAATGTTAGAAACATTTAACAGATGTTGTGAAACCTAAACATTTCATGTTATAATTATCTGACTCTCTACCCTTTCTCGCCATAGGACGCTACCTGATTAAGGATGAAACGAGTCAACCAGAAGACAGGTGTTTTCAAATTTGATTTTAGATCCGCATCAAAAGTGGTCTACTTGGTGTATGGTGTCAATCCTAATGAGTAAGAAACCAATACTGTCATTGTTATTGTACTTTCTTTCACAGCAGAGGAAATTTAATAACAATCACAGTCCTGGTGTTTAGAGCTCCCCATTTCCAACTTCCAGCCGAGAAGCATCCTTTTACCTCATGCTTGACAAAAGCTAAAGGAATCGTTCTCTCTAGGAACCTGGAAGCAGCCCATTATCACTCTACTCCTTATCAGTCTTCCTCTCTTCCTCTGTTCTCTAACTGTGTGTGTTTACTGACTGTCCCCACAGAGACTACAAGTTAGATGCACGCCCCCTAGAGGATCACAGTCACAGAGAACAACACCCACCTGTTTATTCCTCACTCAACAGTAGCTCACACCTGACATTACACCCTGACACTTTTTGTTTGCCATTTGTTTTTGTTTTCTTTTGTCCTTTTCTCTCTCTCTCCCCTCTAGGTCTGTGTCAGTGTCGGTTATAGGTCTTCCCCCTCACCGCCGCAAACATGGCTCGCCCTAAAGACCCTGTTGGCCACTGGAAGGACCTAGAAGCATGGCTAAGTGTTGCAACGGACAGCCTCCTCCCTAAGGCCGCCGAAACGCTACAGCATCTGACACAGGACCAGCTGGATGAGAACCTGAACAGCCTTATGAAGCAAGACCCGAGCAAAAGCTACAATCACAAAGACCTAGCCAAGATCACAGGTACTTTGAGTCACGTCCTCATCGCCACCCTTAAGCTGAGTGACAGGCATTCCGCCCAGCTCCAGCACAAGCTGACACATGTGCAGTCCCGCATCAACCAGCTAGAACTGGAGGCTCAGGAACGACCGGAACAGCCAGATGAGACTGATCAAGCTGCCAAAGAGGAGATTGATAAACTTCACGAGACTCTAGCCGCCACCACCCAAGAAATGGAGCAAGCCAAAGCCGAACATGCTGACGTCGCTAACAAGCTTGAGTATGTCGAACAGCTACTGGAAGAAGTAAATGCTGACTCTAAAGACAAGGACAGCAGAATCAAAGCCCTCGAAACTCACCTGAGTGAAGCTAGACATGAGGTCAGACGACTAACGCAGCAGCTGGACTACATCAAAGAAGAGTCCAACAGCATTAAAGATGAACTCAAGCATGCATATGAACTGACACACAATGAGAAAGCTGAGGGGTCACTGCCAAAACCCTCACCATCTCCTTCTGTTCCAGACAACCACGTATCACTATGTGGCCTGGACCTCAGAGACCTTGACAAGCTAGTCAAGAACCTGGGCAAGTTCACGCCGAATTTGCCAGGTAGCCAAGATGTTCACGCCTATCTGCAAGACATTGACTTTCACCTGGAAATGAGACCCAATGTCACTGACAAAGATAGACTGTATTTGCTCCGAGCAACCTCCAGCCCTGAAGTGCGCAGCTTCCTGGACCGTCAGCCGGCTCACACAAAGACTGACTACCTCCTGCTCCGAGAAGCCCTCATCAGAGAGTTTGATGACATCGAGTCTGAACAAGGACTTGTAGCTGCCCTGGAGACGAAACAAGGTCGCCATGAGTCTTCTCAAGCCTACTATAGCAGACTCAGACGAGCCTACTTCGGCACCCGCAATGAACCTGAGATGGAAGAGGACCTGAACTTCAAAATCCTCTTCCTGAGAAACCTCCATCCTGGGGTAAGCCACCATCTTGGGGTTCTTGCATGCCCTCACACCATGAACACTCAGCAAATACGAGATTTGGCACATAAAGCATACGTCAAACAAAAGACGGCTTCAGAGAAGAGTGCCAAAATCCCTGCTGTTTATGACTTCAACACTCAAAGTCAAGATCTGGCCCTTGAGGGTGCCCAAGACCCAGACAATGCTAGACTACCTCCCAGTGAGTGGAATGTGTCGTCCTACAACAGACAACGAGACTGTCATGCTGATACCAGACCCAAACAGTGGAACCGTCGCTGGAAAGGACTGTCTGGACGACAACACTCACCTGAACGTCATCGGGAGAGACCATGGAACAGGTCTACCTCATTTGTAAACCAAAGGGGGACAAGCTCGTGGGAATCAAGTGGTACTTCCAAGGTAAAGCAACATCACCTTGATACAACCAGCCCAAGAGGTCAACGAAAGAACTCACAAAGATTCCACGCTGATCGAGCTCCAACTGAATCCCCACAAGGGACAACATCACCATGTTTTGACCCTCAAGAACTGATGAAAATGATCCTGAAAGAGTTCTTCCAACGAAGGGAAGCGGATCGGAAGTGGGAAAGGAAAGGAAAACCTGATTCTGCCTGACAAGCAACGACCTCACTAAACAGCACCTCTTCACCTCACTTACAGAGAACTGTAAGCACCATAACTTCAAAGACTCAATAGACTGTACCTGAACACCAGAGTTAGACGCTAACTCAACACCTGATGCCTCAGGTCACCACTGCATCACACAAACACTTGTGGATGAAACCCTTCCAATTCCTAAGAGTGCTGTCTTGATCGTTTGCCACGCAGCTGAACTCAGAATCAATCCAAATCCTACCTGTGCCAACTCCAGTCCCTCAACTCCAAGTGACCAGAAAGGGGGAGGAACCAACCTGCTGACACAGACCCACTATCCTAAACTCTTATTTTAACGCTAAACTGTTTTTGTCATTTGTGCCATTTTAGGAAGACACCTAGCCCTAGCTATGTTTCCTAAACCCAATACATGCACTCTCCCCTCCACTGCACTACTAGGACTAATCTCTAGTAGAGAGGAGCTATTACATATGTGACATTTTTGTTGTCTTAACCTCACTCAATGTCCTTATGTCTCAGTGTTCTTTTCTTTCTCTTTCTCTCTGTCTTTTAATTGATTTCTCTTGCCTCATCAGGAAACCCCCACAGATGATGTTTAAGTCCAGAGCTCAGAATTAGGATTGACTCCTTTCACCAAGCCTCACGGATCAATGCCTTAAAGGTGTGATCGCTGTATTGGTAATTTAACGTTGTAGCACCTGTCTGACGACACGTTTTAGGCGAAAACTCAAAAGATTAGTTTTCCACATTTCTTCATCTTCAATCCAGAACCGAAAAAGGGATTGAGGGTAAAGAATAAAATTTATTGGTTTGACTCTCGTCAAAATAGCATTGTAGGGTATACGTTGACTTTGACACTTGCCCTCTTCCTCCACGAGCGAGTAAAGGCCATCCAAAAGTTGTTCAAATGTGCACGCCCCACATCTTGCGCATGCTTAGATGCGATAACGCTGACCAAAAATTAAATTCTTTACTGATTGAGATAATGCCTATACAACTTCGTTGAACCTTCAATACCTTGGTTAGTCTTAAAAGCCTAAATTCTGATCATACTAAACTATGCTCTTCTACACCTTGAGCATTGCTAACCCGAGCATTCCAAAGTTCCTAAACCCTGCACCAAGATTCAGTTAGTGATGATGTTGTTTGTGTCTTGTGTTTGCCTGTTCTCTCTGCTTCTGCCTGTTTGTTCCAGTGCCTGCCAATGTTCACACCGGGAACATCACCAGTCAAAGGGGGACTGTAGGAACTCATCGGCATTTTTCAGTGGTCAACACAAGTTGAATCTGAAATCTTGGGCATCTCCAATGGTCTCATTCATTGAACTAGCTTGAGGGCTTATACCATCAGGATAACAGAGCGCCAATTGATTTCGGGCTCCTCTGACCAGTACTTCTCCGCAGATGTTCTAGTACCCTTCGGCTAACTAGCCAATGATTAATTAAATCAGTTAAATTAAAAACAATGGCCCTTACAGGATCTTCAGCGGAAACCATTTAACGAGACTTTTAAATGACTCTTGGTCATGTGCTCGCCTTGGGCACATCCTGCTAGAAGCACAATTTCGTAGAGACAAAGAGATCTCTAGAAACATTAATGTATATGAATAAAAGACAATCTCTTAAAATGTTAGAACTAAGGCAGATGTATCTTTGAATAATATGCCATAATGTTCCTCATATGCTGTTTATTCCAATCAACTAGGTTAATCAATGTGTTGTTTTAACCCTTATAACAGAGTAAAATGTTCTGTATGTGTCTGGAATGTATGATGTCTGGTATTGAACGAAAGCTAGTGACATTTGCAATACGTTGGTGTAAATGAAAAACTAGTAGTACAAACAGTATTCATCTTGTAACGTTTGATGTAAGATAGTTTCAATCTTGCAAGAGTTCTACCAAGTGAAATCTACATGCAGTCTGTTAATTATTGACCTTTCCTACGTCAGTACGGGGTGTGGCCCCACCCTTCATGGCAACTGCTCATTGGCAGACAGTGCCATGGGGACGAACCAGACCAGGTCACTTAAAAAAGCCCTGCGACAAAGAAACTTTGCTTTTTGCATCAGCTAGCTTGCGCATGCTTTTGCTCTCTGCCCCCTTTCGCCTGCCCGGACACCGCGCCGCCACGCGATTGGGTCACTACGAACTTCCACGCAAACCTCTTAAGTTTCGGGACTCCCGAAGCTGCATGAACTTCCGCAAACCGACTCTCAGCAGTCCGTCACCTCGGTAACCCAGGACAACAGCCATTCACGAGCGCGTGAATCCCAAAGACGTCATCGAAGCGAGAAACCACCCAATCAGGAGCACCGTGTTTCCCCAAGGCCAGCCGGCGAGGGAGATTCGACTTCAGCAAAAAGAGCGCAAGTAACACAAACTAATGTTGTCTCTTGCTGATCTTGTGCAGATTGATCTTAAGCAGTTAAAGATAAGCCATATCTCTGCTTTTGTGGTTTCTCAGGTGTTATTCTAAGATCTTGCAAGAAGTATTAGAATTAATTTGGGACGTTGTCAACTCATTTTGCATCCTCTGAACTGCCTTTGTGTGTATGTGTGAATGTGTGTTTGTTTGTTTGTTGTTTGCTTATTACGTAGTTAGTTTCATGTATCGTAGTGTAGCTCAATAAATCTTTGTACTCATTTTGTAAGAACTGTGTTCTTGTTTATGTGCTTCTAAGTCATTGCCTCGAGCTGTAGATCTTGTTACCTTGCTAAAAGTTAACCCAATACTGTGTTATGTTATGATCGTTGGCCACGTAAATAATATAAACAAGATTGGTAAGATACGATGTCTTCTATTTGCGGGACAAATGGTAGATAAAGTGTGAATCTTTTGATCTGATTCAATCTGACTCATTTGAGTCAAATCAATGATTCGAATCTTCAGGATCCGATTCATTGAAATGAGCTAATTAATCCCTGATCGATATTAAAACGTAGGTTGATCCCCTACAAATATGAATAATACTCTGTATAAATACTGTTTTACATTACTGTAAGGGTTGGGATGGGGTAGACGTTAATAAAATACAATTAAATGCGCAATTTAATAAATAATATGAATAATAATCTGTATAATTATTGTTTTTACATTACTGTGAGGTTTGGGATGGGGTTGACGTTAATAAAATAAAATTAATGGGCAATTTAAATAATACTATAAACATTTTTTGTTAACTTCCGGCCACAGCTGTATCCCTTCTAGTAACAACACATGGGTGGCCCGAGTCAAAAATACCACTCCTTGATCACACACTTTTCATCTCCATCTTTCTTCCTCTGTGTCTCACCTTGGTCCTTTATGTTTGCGGCCACAGCTTTGGCATCCATGACCATTGGAGAGATGGTTCTGCTGAGCTCGTCTGAAGCCGCTTTCACCGTTTCTCTGAACTTCGGGTCCTCTGAGTTTTCAATCTCTCGCTTCGCTACCAGCAGGATCCGATTGGCCCGCCGGGCGATGCTGGTTGCCCCGGCGACAAGCATCTGAGGCTGGTGATTGGCCATGGCCACCTGACATTTATCCAGATCTTTCTTAATGGCGTCTTCCGATGCGGCGAGCAGAGACCTGGTGTCTATGGCTTCATCCACCAGACCTGAGAGACAGAGAGCAGATCAGGCACTTAAAGGGGCTGTGGAAGTTTTCAACGCTTCTACAGCATAAAAATACCATGTGTTTAAAGCTATTTAAAAGACAAAATTGCTTATCAGAAACCCAATGCTAAAGTCAGTAACACTTTATTTTGATGGTCCAGTTGAGTATCAGCAGACTGTCTGCTTAATATCTGCTGATTCTGCTCCTTCCACAGACATTTAACTGACTAGAAGAAACTTGCAAGTACATGTCAACTTACACTAACCCCAACCTAACAGTCAACTTATAATCTAATGAGAATTAGCTGGCATGTAGATGCAATGTAACAGACCACCAAAATAAAGTGTGACCCTAAAGTCAGTTATTCTGCATTGTAAATGTGCAGTCTGTGTCTGAATGTTTGTCTTTGTTTTGGTGTGTGTGTGACTCCGCCCACTTTTGTATTTTTTATTTTAATTAATTAACATATTACAAATACATACACACACACACACACACACACACACACACACACACACACACACACATATATATATATATATATATATATATATATATATATATATATATATATATATATATATATATATATATACATACACATACATATATATATATATATATATATATATATATATATATATATATATATATATATATACATACACACACAAGCTATAATATGTCTATTACTGAAGTTTATAAAAATAAAATAAAAATATTTAAATAAAATATAAAAAAACATATAAAAAACAAAACAATTAAATAACAAATTATAATATAGATAGAAATAATGAATATAAAAGTTATTTTTATATATATATATATATATATATATATATATATATATATATATATATATATATATATATATATATATATATATATTAACATTCTTGAATTATACAAAATTAAATTCCATTGAATAAACCATAAAATAAGCAAATTTATGCAAATAAATTTAAGTTTAAAATTTATTTTGGTCTGTGTGACTCCGCCCACTTTATTTTTTTAAACATAAAAATAAAAAGATATTTTTATTTGTATTTAATTAACACATTAAAAAAATATATGGATGAGATTTAATTAGCATGCTATAGCATGTTAATCACTGAAGTTTCTAAAATAAAATAATTAAAATAAAATAAAGTATGAAAATAAACATAAAATAATAAATTATAATATATATATAACTAATATAAATATATGGTTTTTTTCAGATTTCATGCTAGAACATGTTAATTACTTAACTTTATTAAAAAATAATGACAATAAAATAGAATATTAAAATAAAAAATATAAAAAAACAATTAAATAAAATAAACTATAATATAGATAGAAATAATGGATATAAAAGAAATTAAATAAAGCACAAAATAAACAAATTAAACAAATTTACTGCTGCTAAACAAATTAACAAATAAACTCAAGTACAAAATTTGTTTTGGTCTGTTTGACTCCGGCCACTTTTGTATACTTAAAAAAATACAAATTTAAATTTTTTATTTAATTAACATACTAAAAATAAAAATATATGGATACGATTTAATGCTATGAAAGGTTAATAACTGAAGTTTATAAAATAAAACCATACATTAAAATAAAATAAAATAAAAATAGGTGGAGTCACACTGATCAAAACAAATAAATATATATATATATATATATATATATACAATTAATAATACAATTTGAGGTCACCTGTCATTTTCTCCACGTTGTCGATCCACTGGTTCTTCATGGTCTCGAAGTGCTCAAATGCTGCCTGATTTCCAGGATTCTTCAGCAGGATGCGAGCAGCAGAGACGACCTGCGGGACAGAAGGATCAGCAATACCTTTACAGACCTCATTTCTTCTTTTTAACTTCATTTTAAGACCTCATCGCCACTTTAGACTTCAACCAGTAACACTGGCCACATGTAAACTTACAGTATGATGCCCACAGCCAGCCTATTGTACGGGGTGGTTCTTCTTC
Source organism: Danio rerio (assembly GCF_052040795.2). Classification (NCBI taxonomy): domain Eukaryota; kingdom Metazoa; phylum Chordata; class Actinopteri; order Cypriniformes; family Danionidae; genus Danio; species Danio rerio. The sequence continues at coordinate 49,277,580 of NC_141032.1, read as the reverse complement.
TTTATTGCAGTTATTCACCTCGTTTTCTGTTCAATTATGTGGTTTAAATACTGCATTTTAGTGACATTTTAAGCACTAATCTTTGCTGGATCAGCTTGTCGGATGGTTATCATAACCACACTGTTTGATGTACCAAAAATATTCTCTACAATGTTGTCACATGCACACACACACCTGGCTGTACCTGACTGTCTTTACATGCTTTTTTCATGTCATGTAATACTGTGTAAAAGTGATGAGCAGGTCAGCTTTTTTTCCAACCCGTGGGTCCTGCTTTTTTTAATTATTTGACCCGCCACCCTGCACCACTGTATCTATTTTTACAACACACCCGCGAACATTAAATAGACATATAGACAGAGTACTGACAATAAAAAAGCCCCTCAATTGGCAAAAACAAGTTAGTACGTGTTTTGTGGGTCTCGTTTTTGCTTTTTTCACACAAGCTGCACTTCACGCAGCTGATACTGCTGTTGTCTCCTGCTGCTACTATTTTTGAAAACCGCTTCCAGACGATGTTATAAACTTTAGCTTGAACTTTTTTAGCCTAACCTCAATATCTGCACCTCGTCTTCCCTCTTCATTTCTCCATTTTTGTGGCTGGCAGCAGGAGCTATTTATCACTGTTATGTGATGCCACATGTTTGAGGGATGGTAACCTTATCAAAGAACTTAATACAATATGAAAATAGATTTTCCCAAATACTAATATAGGCTATAGAGAATTGCACAAAACATACATAGACTTTTTATTTTGAAAATGACCCACTCGACCCGCCCTGCAAATAAAGTGACAATTTCTTTACCCACCCCAAATGGTTACTTGCAGGGTTTGTGGGTAATCTGCGCATCCCTAATCTCTCTGCATAATAATAAAAGAAAAAATCTCTAAATTGAAAGTGTTTTATAAGACCCTGCGGACCTGTTCCTGATCTTCTTCATTAGAGGTGTGTGTTGGTGTTTTACCTGCGGCGTCAGGTCTCTGGCTGATTTGACCGCCGCCTGTATGCCCTCCACCGTGCTCTTGTTTGCGGTCCCGACCGCTGCTGCTTTCTCCGCCGTGGCTCCCAGACGACTAGCGTGATTCTCAAAGTTTGAGGCCCGTTCCTTAAACACCTGATCACAACACACCAAGGTTATTTTACTAAACAAAACCAAAATGATGGCTTAAAAACATTTTTATTTATCAAAAATAAGATACAATCAAAGGAACTTTAATACTGGACTTAATTAAATGAACTTGATTAACTGAATTAAATGAAGCATAAGCGCCGGGAGATGATGCCAAACAACTAGCACCAATGAAACACAACATAAAACCAAATATAATGACTACAAGATTTCATTTGACTTAAAAAATGCTCTCATTCTTTGTGTGTCTGTGTGTGTGTGTGTGTGTGTGTGTGTGTGTGTGTGTGTGTGTATTATATTATTCTTTATTGCTTTGATTACTTCTTATTTCTTAATGGACCCTTCGCTAAGCCCCACCCTCCTTAGTTACTGTTGCTACGCCTGTCAAGCTTTCGTGCCTGGCACGGCTTTTTCAACAAATTCCCAGGGATGTAATGTCATTTTTGGTGAACAGGTGAGATATCCGAGAAAGCCAGGCAAAAAAGGACTGCAGTATGCATTACAGGGGTGTATTCACCACATAATAGGCAACCGATTAGAGAATAAATCAATCAAAATTGAAGCTAGCTTAGCCTAGCCGCCTCATACGCTGACCATTCAACAGCTTATGCTCAGCAGGAGAGGTGACATTTAAAAATAATCTAATAATAATTAATTAAACCTCTATTTTAGCCAAAAAGCCTGATAGATTAATTGTTGTGCAATGAAATGTAGCGTTACTAACAGACGAGCAGGCCCGGATTGGCAAATCGGGAGAACCGGGAGAATTCCCGGTGGGCCGGTCTGTTTTTTGGCCGCGAGGGCCGGTGTCCCTAGCTGCTTGCACTTTCAGCAGTCGCACTATTTTCATTTTTTTGTTTATTTGACCATATACTCACTCTTTTTGTTCATTATTTTGCCGCAGCTCTGCTCTTTTTGTGGTTTAATTATAAACAAATTTCGAGAGGATCACGTGCTTATGATTGTTCACAGCTGTTCCAACTTTAGCTAATGACTAGTTATCCTATCAGACGATCCATAACTCACTATAAATAACCAGACTTTTCTCATCTCAATATCTTCGTCTTGAAGACCCCCCCCCCCAACCATAATTTCCCTCTTTTCAAACGGGCGTCACGGTGGCCAGCGATTAGCGCTAATGCCTCACAGCAAGAATGCCCCTGGTTTAATTCCTTTCCAAACCAGACGGCATTTCTGTGCGGAGTTTGCTCGTTCTCCCCGTGGTCGCATGGGTTTTCCCCGGGTCCTCCGGTTTCCTCCCACAGTTCAAAAACAAGCACTCTAAACAATTAATCCGAATACTTTAGCTAATCTCTGAGTACACCTTTCAGCATCCATATCTGACACTTAGCTACAACAAGCAAGAGGGGGAGTCATCGAGATCTACCTGAGCTCAAACTCCCCTCTCGCCTTGCAACGGGAGGGAGCCCAGGGCTCGAGGATCTTATAAGCTCAGGGCTCTCTCCCGGGACAGCAAGCCAAACTAGCTTTATTATCAATCATCAGCTAAGTGTGAACTCTTGAAATTTATTTTAATCGCAGCTCCGTGAGCTAAATGCAGCCCGCAGGTTAATGATGATCATCATTAACCCTGCGGGCTGCACCCCATTCCATCCCAAACAGCAGCACCTTAGTGAATATTAATTAATATTAATGAATATTACACCTGCTCAATGAAAATCTGATGATTCACTACATTAATAAATCTGATATAACTTGATTAGAAATCTAAAAAGGGGAGAAAAAGAGTAGGGTAAAAAAAAATAGACATCAATAGCAGCAGATAACAGTGCTATACTTGGCAGCGCCGCCGTGGTCTAGTGGTTAGCATGTTACGTTGCGACGCCGCCGATCGGAGTTCGAACCTCACCAGACTATAATATGTTTTTTTCATTTTCAGTGTTTTTTATTTAAGAAAAACATTTGAAGTTCTAAAGCAGCTGTGTCCTTGAAAAAGACATGTTAGTGTCATTTGAAACTTAATTGTAAATGACGTTATTTTAATATAGTCAGTCGTCGACTGAGGTGGGCTGGTCTAAAGGCTGATTTATACTTCTGCGTCAAACGTCGGTGTATGCTACGGCGCTGACGCATAGCCCTTTGCCGTGGCCGTCGTTGACGTGCACCTCTCAAAAAATGTAACTACACGTCGTAACGACGCGTAGCGCAAGCTCTGTGATTGGTCGGCATCGTATCGCTGACGAGTCTGAGCGAGACAGAGAGCCGCGTGAATGGTGCGAGCCTGATGGAGCGATTGTTTACAAGTGTGGAGTCCCATGAAGGAGCTCCGGATGGAAAGTTTTGTTTCGCGTTTACCTCATAGTTAAAGTTGTTCCTGCCTCAAAATCGGCAAAATTTACACCTCACTGCCAACTAGCGTTTCGGAAGTGTTAATGCAGACCAACAGAGACAGCGCGCAGAAGTATAAATGCACAGCTACGCGCGTTGCATGCGCCGTGGGTTACGCCGGTCACTTGACACAGAAGTATAAACCAGGCTTAAGGCTTGAAACTCCAGAACTAAAAAGGAGTCCCACTCTGGCCCTGCCGACGAGGAAACACGCATGACAGTGCTTTTACATAGTTCATTTATAGAAAGAACAGCCAGAAAGGGGAAACTGATGGATTTGTGTCGAATATTAGCATCAGTGACCCTTAACAATGTACAGTAAGTTACCCATTACTGTCAGTGTGTTTGTGTGCTCTTTATAAATTAATAAAAAACAGCTGCTGGTAAAGTATATTGATCGCAGCTGCTCAGTTTGTGATCATATCTCGCTTTTGTTCTGTTGATTTGTAATGTCGAATTTTCGTAGCTTGAAATAGATGGAAATATGAAGTTCAGTAAAGTTCGCAACAGATTTACAGATTCGTATTTTCCAGATCAATAACTCATGTCATTATGACCTATTCGCTATTAGTATGACTAAGTTACTAATGTTACGCCCCATTCATACGGGGCTTCACCCTGCTGAAAAATCCAGCTTAAACCAGCCTAGGCTGGTTGGCTGGTTTTAGCTGGTTGACCAGGCTGGTTTTAGAGGGGTTTTGGCCATTTTCCAGGCTAGTTTCCAGCCATTTTCCAGCCTGGTCTTAGCTGGTCAGGCTGGAAAATGACCAGCCAAATCCAGCTAAAACCAGCTTGACCAGCCTGGTTTAAGCTGGATATAGCTGGTTTTGGCTGGACTACCAGCTTGGCTAGGCTGGTCAAGCTGGTTATAGCTGGTCATCTCCCAGCCTGACCAGCTAAGACCAGGCTGGAAATGGCTGGAAACCAGCCTGGAAGTGGCCAAAACCCCTCTAAAACCAGCCTGGTTGACCAGCTAAAACCAGCCAACCAGCCTAGGCTGGTTTAAGCTGGATTTTTCAGCAGGGCAGTGTCAATGCTTCCCATTCACTTTGAATGGATGACGTCAGGCGTTGCCGAACTGCATTGTGGATCCGTCAGCGCCTCTACAGAGAAGTTGGGACTAGCTCAACTTTTCAAGCGCCGATGGACGCGTCAGCCAATCAGATCGATGTATGCAAATACAACAGCTCAGACAGTGGCCTATTGCTGACTGAATTTCATTGGCTGATGCTTCTAAGAAGATCGCTTCAGCCCCAACTTCAGACACGCCTTCAGTCAAGTGTCAATGCTGAAGCCCCGTGTGAATAAGGCGTTATGGTGAAGGCTTAAATGGAGCATTACTCATAACATCGAGCAAAAAAAAAAGGATTAAGACAGCTGGGAAACATAACCTGCTTTGTGTTTTTGTAGGAAACACAGTTTAGATCTGTTTAGGATAAGAGATGTGAGTTATTGCCGTCTGTCTATCACTTAATGTGCAAGGAATATCAAAACAAAACCAACTTAGCTCCGCTCCTTTAGCGCCCCTCACACAGCTGGATCCACTCTGGCATTTCTCCTCTTGGGTTTTAGGTTTTAAAAAGAGAAAATATTCCACCAT